>NW_012267384.1:3927514-3944297 GCF_000151885.1 Dipodomys ordii | reverse complement strand
TATCTCAATGTTGTTTTGATTTGCATTTCTTTTATGGCTAGGGAGCTTGAGTGTTTCTTCATGTGAAAACAGACTTATTTTGAAAGTTAATGTATTTTCATGAGAGTTTTCCCATATAAGTTTTCAAGATGAAAGCAGCAGCCCAGTTCATCAGTGGTCTGATGTTAGAGCACCTGTTCACTCTTCTCAATTTATTAAGACATTTTGATAAAAGAGCTGGGGAGCAATGACAAATCTCTACTCGTGGATGTTTTCTTCATACAAAAGCAACTAATATCAGATTGTGTGACTGACAAAATGTCTACCATACTTGGTGTTGCTTCCAAATAGTTTAATGGAGGTAGAGAATGGCTGTCATACTGTAAATAAATAACAATATAAACCTAAATTAATCTCATCAATACACTTTGATGAATTCTTCCAATCAAATAGCTCCCTATGCTTTCATCAGATGAGCAAGTTGTTCTAGTTTCATTCTTTGATTGAGATAAAGTATTTGCAAAAAGTTTAGTGAATAGCTTCTAAAACAAGCTACTAGATTTAACGGGTTCTTCTTTATTGTCTCTTTGTTTTCATTCCCTTAACTAAGATACCAATGCAGGCTGGGTAGGATACTTGTCTCCAACACATAAATCTCTGAAAAAAACTTAAGTCAGTTTATGAAACATACTTGGAAGAATTCAAAAGAATTTTGAATAATATATACACATATATCACATTTTCAAATATATGTATATCTATGTATATGTATATATACATACATAGATTTATATATATACAAATATGTGTAAATATGTATCACATTTTCATATATGTTTTATACATATATTAAAAGGGCATTCACAGAGAAATGGACAGACTTGGAAAAAATTCAGAGAGACAAAGGATACATATTTTCTCTCATGTTAGATTTAAATTATAAATACATATGCAAACATATACAGGGGCATATGCATATTTGCACAAACATTAACTACAATATGGTATATGTAGGGAATGATTCCAATGGTGTAACTCCTCTGAAAAACAAACTTATAGGTAAATAAAATCAATAAAGGAAGCTGGAACATATGTTGTCAGGAAATAGGGAGATCAAGGATGAAGAAGGGTAGACAAATGGAGTGAGAAAGGGTGATTGAATGAAGTCATAATCTTTAATGTACATATATGGACATTGAACCAGATAAGTTAACGAGACAGGTGAGATTGGAAGAGATGGGAGTGAAGAATGAAAGGTGTAACACTGATCAATATGCATTGCACTCACAAATTAACATGCTTATTTGAAAGCCCTTTGTACAACTACTTAAAGGTAATAAACAAGAAAAACAAATAATATTTTAATCTACAAACATAGATTTCAACAAAATATACTCCGGATTATCATTAATGAGAAGGAAATTAAGTTCACAAAGAAAAAATCTATTGGTTTATTAGTCAAAAGCTTTGACTCAATCAGGAACACAGATAAAAAATCATTTTAATCATTTTGATTTAGCACTAGTAAAAATTATCTATATTTGGATTACATTTTGTCATCTTCTTTAAATCTACAAGCTTCCACCACACAAAATTTTGGATGAAAACAAAGTTGTTATATTTCAGTTAGAATCTAATCGATATTGATATGTTTTACATTCCCAAAATGTACATAAATGGATATAACAATACACCATCCTCAGACTAGACTAAAGCATTGCAGCTGCAAACCTATCTTATACTATGTCCTTATTATGCAACCAGGAAAGCTGCTCACATTTGGCAAATAATTGACTGTAATAATTGAGTGTCCTGTTCCATGAAATAGCTCATGACTAACCAACTCATTGCTACAAAAGATAATCCATGCTGGGCACCAGTGGCTCCCTCCTGTAATCCTAGCTACTCAGGAGGCTGAGATCTGAGGGTCACCGTTCAAAGCCAGCCCAGGCAGGAAAGTCTGTGAGATTCTTTTCTCCAATAAACCACTGGCAAACCGGAAGTGGCTCTGTGGCCTCAAGTGTTGAAGCACTCGCCTTGAACTGAAGAACTCAGGGACAGCGCCCAGGCCCAGAGTTCAAGCCTCACGACCAACAAAAAAAAAAGATAATCCATATAATCTAAGTGAATGAGATGACTAAATTTGAATTTAGCTTAGAGGTAATGCACAAGTATTATTTTATTTTTTAGGTGTTTTATTTATTTTTATAGTTTTTTATTGTGAAAATACTGTACAGAGGCGTTACAGTTACATAAGCAAAGTAATGAGTACATTTCTTATCAAGCATTGTTTCCTCTTCCATTGTTTTTCCCCTACCATTCCTTCCCTCCCAACTCCTCAACTACACCTCCCTCCCCCACCTAAATTTTAAAGTTCATTTTTCAACATAGAGTCTTGTACATCTCATTGTTGCAATGGGTCATCCTGTATCCCTATTTAAACAATTTGTTTTTTCCCTTCCCCTCCCTAAATTATATCAACATTAACTACAGTGAAAAAGGGGTTATATTGTGGGGGAGGGACATACAAAGCAACAAAAAAATCACATGTTACCTTATAAATACATTAGAATCAATAGCAAGAAAGAAAAAAAAACACTTGTGTCCCTATCTTGGGGTTCATTTTGTTTACCATCATCTTATCTGACCTTTTCTGCTTGTCCCAGACATTTACTAGTTATTGCAAATAAGGGAAACCATGGGACCTATGTTTCTTTGGGCCTTGCTTACTTCACTTAATATAATTTTTTCCAACTCTTGCCATTTCTTAACAAATGGGGCGATGTCATTTTGATGGAGGCACAGAATTCAATGTACAAGTACTATTTTAGATAGAAATACTATTATTCATTTCTGCCCTGAAGACAACTTTGTTGGAAATAACTAGATTAGCAAAAAAGTAGTTACAAAAAAATATCCAAATTTAAAGATGAAGGTAAAGAAGCTTTGTTACATGTAGTGGGAAATACCTTCGCACTGGAGAGGCTGAGGCTTGAAAATCCCAAATTCCAAGACAGACCTTCTCCCCACAAAAAGAAATAATTACAACTAGACACAGTGATACTCACTGCACTATGTTGGAAGTGAACTTTACAACTTTAGATGGAAAAGAGTTAGGCAAGGGAAATGGGAGAAAATGAAGGGGTAATACTGTTCAAAAAGATATATACACATTACCTTATTTACATAACTGTAATCCCTCTGTACATCACCTTTAGATTAATTTTTTAAAGAGAACTGGGCACTGTAATCTCCTAACTGTAATACCATCTTCTTTTGAGGCAGAGATAAGAAGATCACAGTTTAAGACCAGACTTTGGCAAAATTAAGAAACTGTCTGAAAATAACTCAAGTAAAAAGATCTGGGAACATGACTTAGGGTCAAGACCTTGCCAAGCAAGCATGAGGCCCTCAGCTGAAATCCTAGTATTGTCAAAAAAATTCATTTTAGTAATTCTAAGACAAAATATACTAATTAAGCTCAAGAACTCTTTTCTCAAACTTTTGCAATGCCAATTTCCAATGAAATTATAGAAACTGGTGTATTTCATAGGAAGAATGCACCTCCACTTGAAAGCATTTATGAGTAAACTAATTGTATTTTATTGATGACAAATTGCCAAAAAATGTTTATATGTAAATGTTTTTGTGCAGTGTGAAGTTGCAAAAGTGATTCAACTCATTGTTTAATTCATGAATTTAAATTGAGATATAATGCATAAGACAGAAATTCACTCTATAAAGCTTTATCTTTAGGAAATCCTATTATATGTACAAATTTGAGAAAACAACATTATGATTTAATTCCATACATTTTTATGATTGGAAAAAAATTGTTTACCCATTAGCAGTCACTTTCTGTTTCTGGCTTCCCTGAAACTTGGCAACCATGAGTACAGTTTCAATACGTCAGGCATTTCTTATAAATTATATTACATAATATAAAGCCATTTATGTCTTTCTATACCATTCCTTTCCAAATGTGAACAATAATCTTTGTATGTATTTCAGGTTCTTCTTTGCCTTTTCTGAAAAATGATACCTACAAAATGATAGAGATGGCTGGGAATGTGATTTAGTGGTAGAGTGCTTGCCTTGGGTGCATGAAGCCGTGGGCTCAATTCCTCAGTACCACATAAACAGAGAAAACCAGAAGTGGCACTATGGCTCAAGTGGTAGAGCGCTAGCCTAGAGCAAATGAAGCTCACAGGGACCGTGCCCAGGCGGGAGTTCAAGCCCCAGGACTGGCAAAAAAAATGATGGAGATTTTGCTAAATCTTTATAAAAGTTTAAAGACTATCACCATCTTATAACATTGTCTGCAAAGCTTTGAACACTGGATCTCCTTACATTGATTTAGACCTTTAATTTCTTTATTAACAGGGTTTTAAGTTTGTTTTCAATGTGTTCTACTTTTTTCCTGCATTTATTCTGAAGTATTTTATTTCTTTGATCTCATTAACAATATAACTATCTTCTTAAGTTTATTTTGGAATGTTAATTGATACTGTATATATGCATGATTTATTTTTATATATTGTTCTTGTATCCTGCAACCTTACTGAGCTCAATAATTTTTGTATGAATTCTTTAGGGTTTTCTGCGTTTTGTCCTCTGTGAATAGAGATAGTTTTAATTCATGCTTTTCAGTCTTCATGGCTTTTATGTATTTTCCTTGTGTAATTTCCCTGGCTAGAACCTTAAAGGAAAAACTGAATAGCATTGATTAGAGTGGAACCCAATCTTACACCTAATCTCAGGGCATTCAGAATGGCAACATTAAGTATGCTGATAGTCTTTTCACTGATACAGACACTCTTCTCATAAGTGCTTTTCATAAATAAAGAAATTTCCTTTATTCCTAGCTTAAGTGTTGTATCATGAAAGGATATTGGATCTTGTCAATTTTTTTCTCTATCTACTGAAATAATTGTGTAGGTTTTGTCTTTTCTTTCTTTTAATTTAGATGGAGCATTACATTGATTCATGTTGAGCCAACCTTGTATTCCTAGGATAAATTCCACTTGGTCATGTGGTGTTGTCTTGGATGTGCCAGTCTGGGTTTTGTGTCCGAATAATGCTAGTACCAGGAGATGAATTAGAAACTGTTCCTGTCTCTTCTATTTTTGGAAAACTTTGTAAAGGTTTGGTGTTAACTTGTCTCTGTTTGTCAAATTCACAGTGAATCAATGTGGGTCTGCATTTTTTTAATAGGAAGATTATTGTTTGATTCACTAATTCAAATACTCTTTGTCTATTCAGATATTTTCTATCATCCTTTTAATAGTGCCTGGTTTTCTGAAAATTTGACCATTTAATGTAGGTTAAGCTAATCTGTTGACCAGCACAGTGCTCCTTTATAATCCATTTCATCTCTGCAATCTCAGGAGTAATATAGACTCCTTCTGATTTTAGTAATTTGAGACTTCAGTAATTTGTGTCTTCTTTTAATTTATTACATAAAGTATTTGTGAATTTTGCCCATCTTTTTAAGAACAAAATTTATAAAATTATTTTTCTCAATTTTTATACTCTAATTTGATCATTTCTACTCTAGTAATTCTTTCTTTCATTCAGCTTGCTTTTGATTAACATATTATTTTTCTAGATTCTTAATGTTCACCATTGAGTTATAGATTGTAGACCATTGTTTACTTTTAATACAGAGATTTTCAGCTAGGAATTTCCTACAAGTCATCACTTCAGCAATATCTCTCAAGATTTGATATATTATATTATATTTTTGGCTTATTTTAGTGCAAGGTAATATCTTTTATTCTATGCTTACATCATTGATCAACTGAATAGTTAGATGTTTACTATTTAATTTCAAAATATATGTGAATTACTCAGATTCCATGAAGGAATCATAAAGATTTTACATGATATCTCCTCTGAATCATAGATGATAGTTGTTTCAGTGTTTTGAGATTTATTGAAAAATTAGCTTAATAATACCCTGCAAAATGTTTCACATACACTCATGAGAAGTCTGCATATGGAATGTCTGTTAGTGGAATGTTGTACAGATGTCTCTTATGTCCATTGAGTTCTTAGTATTCAAGTATCTTAAAAATTTTTTGATATGATTAGTTACTGTTTCCATTATTAAACGTGGCTCATTGTAGTCTACAGATAGCATTGATGATGAGCCTACTTCTGTATTCAACTCCACTCCTGTTGTTTCATGTACTTTGCACCTCTGTCATAATCACATATATATGAATAGGTGCTATACTTTCTTGAATCACTGATGTACTTCATGTTTGCCAATGATAAAAGTTTGTCTCAAAGTCTGTTCTGCTGATATTAACAGGTATTCCAATTTTCTTTTGGGCAAAACTTGCTAGTATCTTTTTGTCCATTCTTGTTACTTAAATCTTATTTGTGTATGAATAACTAAAATTTGTCCTAGATAAACTATAGTTTGTGTTTTTAAACCATTCTTCCAACATCTGCCTTGCAATTGAAACACTTCATCCATTTACATTTAACATGAATAATTAAAACCTATTATTACACGTGGCATTTTAACAATAATATTTTACATCTCATGCTTCATGCACTTTTTAATTACATTATTATCTCCTTTTATTCCAAATAATACTTCATGGTATATCATTTTAAATTAATGTCTTTACTTAAATCATATTTTTTATTTTTTGTGGTCTTTCCTTGGATTTACAATTAACATACTAACTTGTGATGATCTAGTCCATATTAATACGAAGTTAATTTCAGTTGTGCACAAAATCTTTTCCCTATGTTGCTCCATTTACGTCACCCTCCTTTGTAGGATTATTTTCATAGAAACCATCTACACATTTTGTTACAACACAGATTTTTAATCATTACTTTATTTAGTTTTCTTTACAAATAACAATGTATTTGTACTTGAAAAGCTGAGATATGAGCACTGTGGTTTGAAGCCAGCCAGGCAGGAAAGTCTATGAAACACTTATTTCCAATTAAGCACCACAAAAAATGGAAGTGGATCTGTGCTTAGAGAGTGGTAAGAGAGCTAGCCTTGAGGACAAAAGATCAGGGATAATACCCACAACCTAAACTGAAACTCCAAATACACACACACACACACACAGAGTTTGATATTTTCATTCATATTTATCTTGTTGGTTCCTTTATTTGTACCTGTGAAGTCAAGTGAGTACCTAATTTCCTTTTATTTCATCCTAAATTTATCAGTAGTATTTCTTGGAAAGTAACTTTGACAAATACAGAACACTTGATTGCCTTATTCTTTTAGCGCCTTGAATAAGTTAACTTGTTCCTCTAAGTTTCTGTTGAGAAATTTCCTGTTACAGAGATAACTTTAACAAGAAGCAAATATAGTAGAACAGGTTCTTTTATACATGACAAGATCACTGTACTTGATGGATTCAAGATTCATTATATAGTTTGGGTCTTTGCTGTTATATTGTATCTTGATGTGCATCTCCTTGAGTTATTGCATCTGAAATTCATTAAACTTCCTGGGTATGTTAAGCATTATTTTTCTCAAAATGAATGACTATTGGCCATGATGGGTTTTTTTTAACATATTTTTTAGTCCTTTCTCTTTCTCAATCTGGCATTCCTATTACAAGTACACTGGTGTTCTTTTGGTCTCTAAGATTCCTTTTTTTTGTTAATTCTTTTCTCCCTTTCCTTAGGTTGAATCGTTTAAATTTACTTAACTTCCAATTCATACAATATTATTTCTTTTAACTCAAACCTTCTACTGAATCCTTTAGAGAATGTTTTTCATTTCGGTTTCTACACATTTCACTTTCAGATTTTCTAATCATACTTTTAAATAATTTGTTTTATTATTGATATGCTCTAGATAGTAAAATGCCAGTTCAATGTTTTTCTTTATCCCTTTTTTATTTCTGTACACACATTTTAAATGACTGAGTTGAGTCTCTGCATAAGTTCAACATCTGGACTTTCTGAGGGCAGAAAGTCTGACGGCTTTTATTTCTATGTATGGGTCCTACTCTGTTGTTCCTTTGACTGTTCTGATTATGTTGTCAAAACCCAACATTAAATAATACAGTGTAGTAACATGGAATTATCACAGTTGGTTGTTGTGCTGTATTAGCTTGCTTTTCCAATGAATCCCTATCCTTGTATAGTTTGTATTCTACTGAAGTTAGAAATTCATTATCTTAGTGGCTAACATAAGAGGAGTAACATAGTCACTTAAATCCTTCAAAACATAAGTCTCCTGGCCTTTGGTGAAGTCATTTTGGGTACATTTTGTCCATTCTTTAAATAAATGACTGAACAGTTTACAACTCTATGTTAGCTTTTACTTCCTGTTTTCAGAGACTTGGGGTCAACTAGAGATGAAACTTGAGGGCCTTCTCGGGTCTTTCCTATACATGTGCACAACCCTATATGATCATGCAGGTTCCCAGGAGTATGTGAAAATATTTGTAAGTTATCAGTGCCCATTTCATTTCATAGATTTTGGGGAAAGAGGTGTAGGAGGTTAGCTTCTAATTTGTTTCAACCGTTCATACTGCCTATAACAGAGAGATGTTAAATGGTGGCAACTGAGAGTTTTTCTTCAAGAAGGAAAAATAAGATACTTGTACAGACTGATCTCTAAATTGCAACCCTAAAATCAAAACTTGCCTGCAAGTGGAGATTCTAGAGAACTGCTAAACAGGTCAAATGATGATAACTGAGAATGAGGCTTTGGGAAAGCTTCATGCTCTTGTGATTCTTCCAGTGGCTGCTAAGATGCCCAGTTTCATTGTTACTGTGATGGCAATTTGGAAGACTACTATAATGCTAGAAAGTGGAGGTTGTAGGTGTTGAAAAGGGGTATGAGTTGAAATTCACAAAGCTTACTTTTCTTACCAAGATTCGGCTACTATTATTAAATCAATTGTTTCTTGAGTAGTTATAAATCTTTGGGTATTTCCACAGATAAGTTTTTTCAGTATGTTTAGTCATTTATGAAATTCCATACTCTGAGATTTCCAAGGACACTCAGCCAAAGCTCAGTGTCAAAAAACATCCAGCTATCTTTCCTCTTCAAACAGATTTCAATGGATAATTCAGAATGTTTACATCTTTAATTTCTCTCAATAAAAAATCAGGCAATAATTATTGAAATCCTAGTCTTTGAATACTTGTTCAAAATCATCTAGGTTGAAGCTGGTTGTCTGTGGCTCATACCTTAATCCAGCTACTTAGGAAGCTAAGATGTAAGAATTAGGGTTTGAAGCCAGCCTGGGCAGGAATGTCTATGAGACTTATCTCTAATTACCTACTAAGAAAGCCAAAATTGATACAGGGCTTAAGTGATACAGTGCTAGCTTTGGACAAAAAAGCTCATGGATAGCACCCAGTCCCTGTGTTCAAGCCCCAGAAAGAGCACAAAAATAATTATTATTGTTATCTTGATCCAGAAAGATAAAAGACTGGATGCATAAAGATGAGTGCAGCTAGTTGAAGAAAATGTCTATTACCAAATGTATTTGGATATTACATTATCCCACACCTCACTTTTCAAATTCATAATGAGAATTCACCTTAAAAACCATTTGAGGTTTTGCAGCAAAGATTACGGATTTAAAACTTGATTAATTATTTTGTTGTTGATTTGTCAACCTCATATATTTTGAATATTAATCCCTTCTCATATGTGCAATTTGCAAATAATTTGTCTACTCTATAGATTGTCTATTTGCTATGCAGATTATTTGCAGAAATGTTTTTGCTTTAAGTGACTCCACTTGTCCTTTTGGAGGGGATGGGGGGGATGAAGGGGTGCTTGAACTCAGGGTCTGGGCCCTGTCCCTGAGCTTTTTCACCCAAGGCGAGTGCTCTACCACTTTGAGCCTCAACACCACTTTCAGGTTTTCTGGTTGTTAATTGAAGATAAGAGTCTCCTAGACTTTCCTGTCTGGGCTGGCTTTGAACCACAACCTTCAGATCTCAGTCTCCTGAGTAGCTAGGATTACAGGCGTAAGCTACCAGCTTCTGTGTTTGATTTGTTTTTTGCTTCATATGTTTGTAAAGTCTTATTCAGGAAATCCTTACACATCATAGGTATTTTCTCTATGCTTTTATCTAGTAGTTTCAAAGTTTTGAGTTTTATATATCATTCTATAATCTATTTAGGGTGACTTTGGGGGGGGTCAGTCGTGGGGCTTGAACTCTGGGCCTGGGCGCTGTCCCTCAGCTCTCCAGCTCAAGGCGAGCGCACTACCACTTGAGCTATAGCGCCACATTCGGTTTTCTGGTGGTTTATTGGAGATAGGAGTCTCACAGTCTCTCTTGCCTGGGCTGGCTTTGAACCATGATCCTCAGATCTCAGCCTCCTGAGTAGCTAGGATTACAGGCGTGAGCCACTAGCACCCGGCTTGGGGTGACTTTTGTAGGTGATAAAAGACAGGTGACCTGGTTCAGTTCTTCCGTATGTGACTATAATTTTGTGGAAGTTACCATCCTTTACCTATGCTAACATCTTGGCATCCTTGCTGAAAATCACTTGTCTGTGAATGTGTGAAGCTATTTCTGGGATTCATTTTTCTGTCATTGATATATGTATCTTTTTATGTCACATCAGTGCCATGCTGTTCTACTTAATATAGCTCTGTGATACTTTATAAAGCCAGTTGGCATGATATCTGGTTTCTTGAGGTGTGTATTTTTATTTGAGATTTTTCTTCTTTTCTAACTTACTATTAAATTTATAAATTTAAAATTATAAAAATAATAAATGAATTTATTATTAAAAATAGTCCTCTGAAAGATACTTCTCACATCCAAAGGTTTTTTTTTCTCCTATCACAACAGTTTTTTTAATTCAGATTTTTAATTACTGACTCATACCAATAGGGAACACATTACCAAATTTCCATGTAATTGAAAAGTATAAAGAGTCCTTCATGTTACTTTTTATATTGCTGATGTCATGAAGGATATTTAATGAGATTTTATCACTCTGAATATAACATACCACCTGTTCAACCTCTAAGCCCTCTTATTCTGAGACCTTCAAATTTAAACTGAATCATGCCACCAGATTTTCTGGTTCTCTGCTGTGCAGGTAATGGATCATGAGGCTCTTAGCCCCCATACAAGCATGAGCCAATTTTCACACAAATATACAAACACACACATAATTTTATTGCATACATTCACACATAAAAATGTAGAATATGTATTGATTATGTCTCCCTAAAGAACCAGACTATTAAAAGAGCAACTTGAAGATTTCTAAAGTCAAGTCAAGCAAAGCCAAAATTGTCATTGTCATTATTAAACTTTCCCACTCGTTATCTTGACTTCTTTAAATTTTCTAGACCTGGATTAACTACTAGGTAGCAAATACATAGTTAATTTAGCAGCTGATATTGGAATTATTCAAAACCAGGTATTTCAGTGATAATATTGTTTCTTCATAGCTGAGGTAGATGGTTTACTCTGAAAGTTTTAGGATAAAATTGTCCTGTGCTTTGATGTGTCCTTGAATTCTTGAAGAATGTTGAGTAGCTCACAAATCTCTTAAAGGAAAGTTTAGCCATGAAGTTTGGGTTCGTGTGGGCAGAAGGGAGCTCCGCTCCATACAGAATGCAGGCTGAGTTTCTGATAGCCAGAATAGCATATGAAATGGAAAAGCTTTCATCGGAGACAATAATTAAGTATGGTGTTTTATGTATTTTCAATGTAAACCCTAGTGTTGTCTCTAATATTGCCTCCATTTTATGGAAGAGGATACTTAAGCAATAAGTTTTGCAACAGAAAGCAGAGAGAACCTTGGTAATGTATCTCTGTCTGTGTACTTTACACTACTACAGCTAAAACTCTAACACCTAAGTATTTTTATTCCTTACCAGAACTAACAGTCAAGTGACATTTTATGAGGAACAGAATAACCTGGCAGATCAGAAGTTCCCTCCAGGAGATTCTGTGAGTGAGACTGGTCTGGGTACCATAGGAGACTGCATTCTAAGGAGGGAAAAAGAGGAAGTGCATAAGGAATCAAGAGATGACTGGACAACCACAAATCAGAGACACAGAAAAATAACACAAATAAATATATGAAAGAGTTTGCAGGTCCAACCCTAGCTTCAAAGGAGGCAGAGGTGACTGGAAAGTTCAATCAGAAGATTAGCCAGGCAGACCTGGTTACCACAGAAAGGAAGTATTAGCCAAAAGAGAAACAAACAGTGCATGCAAATATTAAATCTTCTGGGAGGATTGGGTCTGACAGGGACTGTGCCTTCACAGCAGGTTGCCAATGGAAAAGAAATCCACTGTGTCACTCCTCATAGCTCAGACTGCTATACTCAGTTGTCATCTTGAGCTATGCTATAAACCTTGAAATAACAAAAAACCACAAGTTGGCGAGACATGGGACACCTTCACACAATGTATGGGAGTGAGATGGCCACCAGAAGTATGAAAATATGTTTGGTTGCACATGGATATACTATTAATTTTAAGCAATAAGGAATGCCAGCTTTGGAAGGCCTTCTGTGGCCAGGAGTGAGCCCCATCACTGGACTTCGGTATGGATTCAAAGCTCGAAGGCTGTGGTCAGAAAATCCCCCAGTGCATCAAATATAGTGAAAGCAGGGGTTATACTGTGGGGGAGGGACATACAAAGCAACAAAGAAATAATCTTATAAATGCGTTAGAAACAAATGCATGAAAAAAAAACATTTAAATACATATCTAAGGGTTCATTTTCCTAGCATCACCTTATCTGACCTTTTCTGCTTGACTCAGACATATACTAGTTATTGCAAATAAGGGAAACCATGGGACCTATGTTTCTTTGGGCTTGGCTTACTTCATTTAATATAATTTTTTCCAAGTCTTTCCATTTCCTAACAAATGGGGAAATGTCATTCTTTCTGATGGAGGCATAGAATTCCATTGTGTATATATACCACATTTTCTTGATCCATTCATCTACTGAGGGGCAGCTGGGTTGGTTCCATATCTTAGCTATGGAGTTGTCATGTCGAAAACGAACTTTACAACTTTGGTGTGTGGGGGAGGATTGGGTGGGAGGAGGGAAAGGGGGGGAAGGCTGGGAAGGGATGTGAAGGGTAAACAAAGCAATGCTTGATAAGAAATGTACTCATTATCTTGCCCATGTAATTGTAACCCCTCTGTACAGTATGTTCACAAAAAATTAAAATTAAAAAAAATCACTTAGGAGGGATACAGGTGGACCCATTGCAACAATGAGATGTACAAGTCATTATGTGGAAAAACAAACTTTACAACTTTGGAGGGGGGTGATGGGAAGGTGAGAAGGGATGAGAAGGGGAAACAAAGGAGGAGGCAACTATGCTTGATAAGAAATGTACTCATTACCTTGCCATGTATTTGTAACCCTCTGTACGGTATTTTCACAATAAAAAATTAAAAAAAGAAAAAGAAAAAAAGAAAATTCCCCCAGCCTCCGGAGCTACCTTGAGTAGCTTCCTGCCAGGTAGGAATGAAAGCTGAGTCCAGTTCCATTGGAACTGTTGATGTTCTCAGTTTCCTCCCTTCCATTACCCGGTAGCAGCATCTTAAATCATTCAGAATGGCAGAAAGAGTGACTCCTTTCCTCAGCCCTCTACTTCAAAGGAAGTCATAGTTTTGTTGACTGTCTCTACTCTGGAAAGTATTTACATGTACTCCTGCTTCGGTCGTTTATACCCCCTAGGAAACTCTAGAGTAAAAGAGACTCTGCCAGATCCACAGGACTCAAAGTTCACTGGGACTTGCAGCAACTCCTAGTGTGCAAAGCAGAAAGGCTAATGAAATGAATGCTGCACTGACCCGCAAATGTACCCATGACTAGCGTGTCCCCTAATCCAGAGAGTCAGCCTCTCCGGTGGGATCTGAGAGCAATCACAGTGAAGGGACACAGCCATCCTTACACCACTCTCTGACCTGGCATACAATGAAAGATCCTGGAAGAACCTTCTACAACTCTATTTTATACTTCTTTTGTTATTTTGGTATTGCTTTCACTTTATAGCATTCTTTCATTGCTTTTATTGTGTTTATCTTTTAATCTTTTACATTTTATTTCTCATCTCTTTTATCTAAATTTACTTGCATAGTTTTGTTTTGTAATTGTGCCTTACTCTTTGCTCCTCCTTTTCTTCATAGTTTTGTTTAACATTTTTCTTCACATTCTTTTCTAACATTTTTCGTCTTCCTCTTTTATTTATGCCTGCTTCTGTACACATCTAATCTATCCCTCTACTATTTCATTCTTTCTGTATTTTTCCTTTTAGATTTATTAATATTTTTATGGTGTAGTCTACAACATCCTTCCACTTTATTTCATGTGCTTACAGATGATGGTGGTTGTCTTTAATTGGCTTTAATTTTATGTCTATAATTTGATTTTTTTGATGTGGTTTCTGTTGTAGTGGTTTGCTTTCTCTTTCCTGGAGTACTTGGAGTGGAACCTTCAAGAGCAGGTTGCTCACTAAAAAGACCTTTATAGAAAACCACCAGAGATATCCATGTCAACAGATACACAAATGACTACATCAAAAAAACCACAAATATGAACAGGCAAAAAACATTACTCCTCCTCCATATGTTTATCACTCTTTAAAAACTGAATCCAAAGATAGTGAAATGATTAAAATGTCAAAAACCCATTTTGAAAAGTAATGTGTGACTTGAAATAAAATTTAAATGAACAGGTAAAGTAACAAGCCCATTCAAGAGTTAGATGAGAAATTCAACAACTTGGACTGATAAACTCAGAAAAGAGATAGCAATTCTAAAGATACCCAAGCACAAACCTTGGAAATGAAAAGTTCAATACATCAAATAATAAATCTAAAGTATCAACAATTTTAAAAAGCAGGCAGAAGAAAGAATATGTAACACTGAAAAGAAGGTTGAAAATTTATTGCATATTTAGATAGCAGTCTTAAATAAATGTCTATGACCACAACATTAGAAGCACTGAGATACAATTAAGAAACCAAAACTCTGAAATTGTGGTATGAGGGCGGAAAAGATTGAAAAACAGACTGTGGGCATAGAAAAATCTCTTCAATAAATTTACCTTTCTAGATAAATATATGAACATTGAAATGCAACAGGAAAAGAATATGTTCACATTATGTTATGATTAGAATACTTAGAGTAATAACAAGAAAGAATATAAAAACGGAGTGGCAAGTTACTCACAAATTAAAATTCATCAGAATAGCAAACTTCTCAGCTGGTCTGCTAAAGGCCAAGAATGCTTTAACCGATTTATTTCAGACCCTGTAGCAATATATCTGCCAATTAAGGTTACTAAAGATTACTACATGGAGAAAAGTTGCACTTTTTGATAAAATAAGTATTAAAATCTTTTATACTAAGGATAAACAAGAAATTCATGACTACTAAACTATAATTATAGAAGATACTTAAAGGAGTGTTACACACAAAAAGCACAAATACTACATATTTGTGTGTATATAAATATACATATATATAATTAGATCAAGAAAGAAAAAGAGAGAGAATCATGAGATCATGGAAGGGATAAATCTCATTTGAAGAAGAGGTAAACAGATAATAATAAGATTAAAACACTCTAACTTAGTAGTAACCCTCTACTTTGACATTTTATATTCTAATCAACTAGAAAATCTAGAAAAAATCTATAACAAGCAATATAATTAAAGTAGTCATAGTATCCCAACAAGGAAATTCACAGAATTGTTTAGATTCATTATTGAATTCTATTAGATATTTAAAGAAAAACTAACACTAACACTAATGTTTCTCACCTATTCCATAAAAATACCACTGGAAAGATGCCACCAAACATTATTCTATAAATCCAGTATTGTCCTGAAATTCATATGAAAGCATGAAAAGCTTTGAAGAACTATTGAAGATATAAGCATGGCTAATGTCTTTCTGGATAGAGCTCCAGTTGCTCTGGAAGGAAGAGCAAGAATTGACTAATGAAATAGCATCAAATTAAAATTTTCTGCACAACAAAGAAAATATTTTCCAGAATCAAAAAACAACCTAGGGTTGCCAGCTATTCACTAGATAAGAGAATATGTAAAGAACTCACAAATTTAAATAATAAACCAATTAATAATAAATATTAAACAGACAATTCTCAAAAGAAGTACAAATTGCCAATAAATACAGAAAGAATTATTCATTATTGTCAGCAATAAGAGAAATATAAATAACATTTTCTTTTGGTGTCCACCTCACCCCATTCAAAATGGCTGTCATCATGAACACAGTCAACAACAAATGCTGGAGAGAATGTGGGGGAAAATGAACCCTTATACTGTTTATGGAAATGCAAATTAGTTAGCCACTACAGAGATCAGTATGGAACTAAATCAGAACTAAAACCAGAACGACATGAGCAGATACCACTCGTTAACATATATGCAAAGGAATGTAAATCAACATGAAATAGAAACACCTTCATATCCATGCTTTCATGGCAGAATTTATAATAGATATGGGCTCAGACTCAGAGTCCATCAACTGAGGAAGCAAAAAAATGTGATATGCAAACAATGGAGTATTATTAGTCATAAGAATAAAAATATGTCATTTTCTGGAAATAGATAGAAATGGAAATCATCAAGGTAAGTGAAATCATCCAGACTGAGAAAAATTGAAATATTTCATATACATGTTTGAAAATAATCAAGTATTATGTGTTCTCTGTCATCTGAGGAGTTTAGTTGGTATGGTGGATAAAGAGGGAAGGAAGGAAGGAAGGAAGGAAGGAAGGAAGGAAGGAAGGAAGGAAGGAAGGAAGGAAGGAAGGAAGGAAGGA
>NW_012267384.1:3918176-3919249 GCF_000151885.1 Dipodomys ordii | reverse complement strand
TACTGGCACAAGAACAGACCTCAGGACCAATGGAATAGAATTGAAAACCCAGAAATGAACCTACAGACATATAGCCATCTAATCTTTGATAAGGGAGCTAAAAAATAGAATAGAAGAAAGACAGCCTCTTCAGTAAATGGTGCTGGCAAAATTGGTTAATCACTTGTAGAAAACTAAAGATCCTTATATATCACCCTCGACCAGAAGCAACTCCAAATGGATCAAAGACCTCTGAGTCAAAGCAGACACTCTGAAAACATTTACAGGATGGAATAGGAGAAACCCTAGGTCTCCTTGGCACAGGCCGAAATTTTTTGAATAGTCCATTTGATATAATGTAATTTGATCCTGAGATTTTCTTCTTATTTTTTTGTCTATAAACTATCTATTGATCAAAGTGGGGCATTAATATTACTCACTGTTCTTGGGCACTGGTGGCCTGTAATCCTTGCTACTCAGGAGGCTAAGATTTGAGGATTGTAGGTCAAAGTCAGCAGTGAGAGGAAAGTCCACCAGACTCTTACCTCCAATTAACTAACCCAAACAACAAAGCTGAAAGCAGAGTTGTGGCTTAAGTGCTAGCTTTGAGAACAAAAGCTCAGGGATAAGGCCCAAGCTTTGAGTTCAAACCCCTGATCAAAAAAAAAAATTACTCACATATTGAATTCAGGTCCATCTGTGCTTTTATGACCAGTAATATATGCTGATTAAAATTGGGTGCACCAACACTTATCTGTATTGCACTTGTAAACTAGTTTGTTGAACAGTAACTCCTTTGTACAACTACTTAAAGGTAATAAAAATATGTTTTTTTAAAAATGGATGTACCAAAGTTCAGAGGATATATATTGTGGGTCTTGCATTTTCCACTTATATTTTATTTCTTGATCTGAATGCTATAATACATCTATCTTCTTTTCTGATATTGTGTCTTCAATTAATCTAGTTGAAAGCTTTTAACTTTTTTTTTACTTATTTAACTTTTCATTTCCAGAATTTTTATTTAATTTTTTAATTTTGATGTCTTTAATTAAATTTTATTTCATACTATGATTTGTCTTGCTAATTTTTTT
>NW_012267384.1:3912513-3918126 GCF_000151885.1 Dipodomys ordii | reverse complement strand
AAGGAAGGAAGGAAGGAAAAATGGGAGGTTTTTATAATTGCTTCATTTCTTTGCTTTTTCTTGTTGTTGTTGCTCATTTACGTGGTACTGAGGAATCAAACCCAGGGCTTCATGCATACTAGGTAAGCACTTTACCACTAAGCACATTCCCAGACCTTTTTTTTTTTTTTTTGCCAGTCCTGGTGCTTGAACTCAGGACTTGGGTGCTGTTCCTGGACATTTGTGGTCATGCTAGTACTCTACCACTTGAGCTCCAGCTTTTTGGTGGTTAATTGGAGATGTCTCATGGATTTTCCCATCTGGGCTGGTTTTGAATCATGATCTTAAAAATCTCAGCCTCCTGCATAGCTAAGACTATAGGTATGAGCCACAAGCATACAGCAAAATGGGAAATTTTTCCACAGGTTAGAATTCTCATGAGAAAATGGTGAAGGGAAAGGGTAAAGGCAGTGAAAATGAATGAAATACTTCAAATACATATACGAAAAAAGAATGATGAAACCTGCCAAAAATTGTTTAGAAAAGTATGAGGAATGGGGATATAAAATAGTAATAGGGTAAGTTAATTTGGTGAAAGAACACTTTATGCATATGTGGAAATATCACAATAAGTAAAGCTAACGTATCTTTACCTTTAAAAAAATAAATAAAATTATGTGAAGTGATCATTTTTCTGTATTGTACTGCAAATTGAACTCAGGTCCTAACATACTTAAAAAGGTACTCTACTTTTTGAAGTACCAAATCCCCAACCTTTTCATATTGAAGGCATATTGAGAAACTGGGGCTTGTCTTAAAGTTGTGATTCTTCTGCCTCAATCTCTATAGTAGCTGCAATCATGTGGCATGACATCTGGCTAATAAATGTATTAATCAGGTTAATGTTAGTAATTTCACAACATGTTTGCACATCAAAATATTATGTTATATGTTTTAAATGCACCATAAACAATTTTTGTTAGTTATATATAATTTTCAATATGTATTATATATTTATTAGAACAAGAAAAATTCTGATGTGATAGTAGACATTTAAATGCATTTATTTTTCACATAAAGACTATAAATTATTTTTACCTTTAATACAAATATATCAATATTGAATTAATTATTTTTCTTAACTAAGCATGAAAATGAGAGAAAGGGACAAAACCTGAGAAGTTTAATATTCATACCAATGATAACGTTCCTTATAATATTTTTTAATGTATTTCTAATATTTTTGGTGGTCTTCTGGTCCTTATGGTCTGGACTCTGTCACTGAGCCTCTCTGTGGTCAAGGCTAGCACTCTACCACTTGAGCCACAGCACTCCTTACGGCTTTTTTTTTCTATTTATGTGGTACTGAGGAATCGAACCCAAGCCTTCATGCATGCTAGACAAGCACTCTATCACTAAGCCACATTTCCAGCCCCCTTTCTAATATTTTTGAACCTTTAACCTGCAAAATGTATAGCCTAATTATTATACAGAAACCCCAGTAAGTTGCTATCACATTTATTATGGAGATTCGGTCATTGTTACAGTGCTTTTAGAAATTTAGACTACATTGTACATTGAAACTAAATGTGCTTATATTATATCTAAAAGTAGAAAAATTAGGACTGGGAAGGTGGCTCAGTGGTAGAGTGTTTGCCTTGCATGCATGAGGCCCTGGGTTAAATTCCTCAGCACCATATAAGTAGAAAAAGCCAGGAGTGGCGCTGTGACTAAAGTGGCAGAGCCCTAGCCTTGAGCTGAAGAGCTCAGGGACAGTTCTCAGGCCCAGAGTTCAGGCCCCACAACTAACAAAAAAAAAGTAGAAAAATTAATATTTCTCTGCATTCTCATTGTTGTGGAAAATGCAAACTTCTTAGTTGATGTGAAATTAATGATATGTCAATATTATGCCTATTTGTTAACCAAAAATTTCAAAAGACTAGAAGATTGTCAGATACAAAAGGAAATGAAAGAATAGATTCCCAAAGACTTTCAATTTAACAACAAATCGAAACTCTTCCTTTCAACTCTTTCAAATAATTGGGTCAAGCTAGAAAAAATGTATCAAACACCAATGGAAGTTTATTTTCTGTATTACTATTAAAGACTAAAAACTAGATGACAGTACATGCTAAAAAAGTATGCTAATTTATTTTGATATAATGTGAAGTGGACAGGCTTGATTAGTAAATTGATTAGTTAGTTCCTTTAAATGTTTTAGCACTTTCTCACAAATATGTTAAAATCCAAAGGATGTCTGGGGACAATAAGCTAGAAATATTTGAGAAGATTGACAATTGTGATGTTAATAAGGATCTATCATTTAGCTACAGGCAGACAGACAACGGTGAGAAATTAAAATTTTAAAAAATGCTAGAATTTGAGATGCCTTTTAAAATATACCATAGTGATTGTATTCATGTGATCATGTGATCATATACTTCCATGAGAGTATCATAGCTGTGCCTTACAAAATAGTAAAGGTTATTTAAGAATGCATGTCAACTTGCAAGGCAAATAGAAATATCACAACATATTTTACATAGTGTATCAACAACATACAAAACAAAAATAACATACACTGCAGTTTTACTCTAGAGTATTTGCATAGTATAATACAGACATTTTATTTTTTCCACAGAGCAGAAATATGATGAAATGAAAGACAATGAGTATGTACATACATACATACATATATACATACATATATGTGTTTATACATCATAGTTATATATGTAAGCATGCAATCTATAATAAATAATATAATAAATAATAAATATGTATGACAAATATAATCCTATAACAATCTTTAAAAAATCATTATTGTATGATAAGGAACTCTACCTCTTCCCCAAATTATGGGTAAATAGCACCGTCTGTGGTGATTTCTGAAGCTTCAGTTTCCTTACATAGTGAAGTTGTTAAAATATTAGTACAATATTTACTTCAGACATTTGCTTTAAGCATCACCATATTGATATACTCACAATAAGTATTGCTTTAATAATGTCCTAATAGCAGTGAAATGAGCTTTCTCCACACCCTTCTCCACACATGGCACTAGCTTTTAGGAAAAAAATCGGAACTAAGCAATCTAATTTTCTAACCAGATAGTTGACCGTTGTGGAGGTTAGTTGGTACATTCCACTGGAAATCTTAGTAAATTTCTGAATCATGCTAACATTGGCATACATTCATCAAGTTTATGTGCTGAATAATTCAAATCTTTTTGATAAGTAGTTCAAACTGCTTTCTTTCTCGAATCAGTGAAAAGCCACTAGAAAGGACTAAGCAAAGAGTCAGAGGCCAGTATCACATGCCTGTACTCTCAGCCCCTTGAGACATTGAGATTAGGAAAATCATGGTCCAAGTGCATCCAACTTCATACCTAAGACCTTTTCTCACCAACAGCATCCTCCTGGGCACTATCATGGGACCAGTGAGTGACTAGAAAGTGTAAACAAAGGCAGGAGGCTGAGAGAGGGATATGGCTGACCAGAACAGTATCTACTTACCAAGCATAAAGTCCCAGAGATTAAACCTCAGTACTGCAAAAAGAAAAAGAAGGAAGGAAGAAAGTACTAAGCAACTGACTGAGACAATACATTTTTAAACCCCCATCAGATTTTTGTGTGGGTTAGGATGCAGTGATGTATGAGAATGTAGCATGAAGACTATATTAGAACACATGAGACATGAGGTTGCTGCCACCAAAAGGCAGCAACAAAGGAGGTGAAAGTCAGAAAGCTGCTGAAACTTCCCAATGGCTTGATCAGCTATGTCATAAAAGTGAAGAAAAGTGAAACCCTAACAAATGAGAGCTATCAACAGGTGTACTTCACACATGATAAACTAGAAATACCTTTTAACAATGGCTGTGGAGCTGTGAGAGATGATGGGTGACCCAGGTCTGGCATTCATACTTGATGATACAGTAGGAAGTTGTCCTTTGAAAGCTATTCACTTAGGATTTAACTCTAGAGTCATGTATCTATCTTTTCATTCAGTAAATATTTATGGAGTACCAAATATCCATTGTAACAAAGACACAATCGTAGGTATACAAAAATGAAAACATGCAAGCCAGATATGGTTTCAGACTGAAAAAATTTGAGATTAGAAACACTCTTTTATAGGGTACACATTCTATGAAATCCCCACTAGAGAGAAAGACAAGGAAAAGCTAGGATGAGGCAGTATCATTCTTTCTGATGGAGGCATAGAATTCCAATATATATATATATATATATATATATATATATATACACATATATATATATACACACATATATATATATACACATATATATATATAGAGAGAGAGAGAGAGAGAGCACATATTCTTGAGCCATTTATCTACTGAGGGGCATCTGGGTTGGTTCTATAGCTTAGCTATAGTGAATAATGCTGAGATAAGCATAGTTGTGCTGGTAACTTTAGTATAGCCTTTTTTGTGATCATTTGTTAGGAAATGGAAAGACTTGGAAAAAATTATATTAAGTGAATTAAGCCAGGCCCAAAGAAACACAGGTCTCACGGTTTTATTTGCAATAACTAGTATATGTCTAAGACAAGCAAAAAAGGTCAAAAGCTATGTACATATGACCATATGATAAGCAAATTGAATCCCAAGATAGGGACACAAGTGGTTTTATCTTTCTTGCTGTTGTTTTTAATGTATTTATAATGTACTGTGATTTTTTTTTGGTTTCTTTTGTATGTTCTTCCCCTATGGTATAACCCCTACTTTCACTGTATTTGATTCTGGTGCCCCGCATTTTGTGTATACATTTTTCTAATGTCGGGAAGGGAAGGAAAATAACAAAGTGCTAAAATAAGGATTTAAAAAAAAGCTAGGATGAACAAAGTTAAGTTTTGGGGACACCCCCATATTGACTGGATTGCAGGTTGAGGAAAAGCCCAGGAGAACTAAGTGAAAAAAATAAAAACACACACAAAAGAGAGAGCAAGAGAGAGAGAGAGAGAAACTATCAGAGTATGTTGCCTTAGCTGAGAGAAAAAAAAGTTAACTCCTCTCCTAAAATCCAATTTTAAGCATATGTTCAACTTGGGACTGTTGAAGGGGTGGAAAAAATTTGGATATATTAAATTTCATTTTATTTTTATTATCAGATGATTTCTCTCTCTAAGACACAGTGAAATGTTACACAGAATTTGTATTTAAACGAGTTGGGGTAAAATACAGCTGGTGGAGCACATTGGGAAGCAGTATTCTAAAACATTTTTAAAGTATTATTATTAAGACCAGTGACCAGGGAGGCAACAGTAAATAAACAAGTAATACATGCAAGTTCTTTTTTTTTTTTTGTCAGTGTGGAGCCTGAATTCTAGGCCATTAACTTGTCAGCTCAGGGCTAGCACTCTAGCACAGCACCACTTCCAGGTTTTTCTGCTTATGTGGTGCTGAGGAATTGTACCCAGGGACTCATACATGCAAGGCAAGCACTCTACCACTGAGCCACCTTCCCAGCCCAACTTGAAAGTTCTTGACAGTGAAAAACACTCACTCAGTAAATACTAAACAGTCTTGAAAATTGAGTTTTAATATGAATCTTGGAGGGCTGGGAAGGTGGCTCAGTGGTAGAGCACTTGCCTTGCATGCCTGAGGCCCTG
>NW_012267384.1:3900823-3907433 GCF_000151885.1 Dipodomys ordii | reverse complement strand
TGTCTGAATTCCTTATGTAAAGGCCTTTTAAAATGTTTGGGTTTTTTATCACCTTGTTTAATCTTATTATAGTATACTTAATAGGACATGAATTACTTTAAGATAGCACAAATTCTAGCTGGGTGCCGATGGCTCACTCCTGTAATCCTAACTACTTAGGAGGCTGAGATCTGAGGATCATGGTTCAAAGCGAGCCCAGGCAGGAAAGTCCATGAGACTCTTATCTCCAATTAATCTCCAGAAAACCAGAAGTGACACTCCGGCTCAAGTGGTAGAGCACTCACTTTGAGCTGAAGAGCTCAGAGACATTGCACAGGTCCAGAGTTCAAGCCCATGACAGACAAAAAGAAAAGAAAGCACGAAATTCTGAAAGTGAAAGAAACAATTAGAAATATAGAGTCTTATGAAGTATTTGATGTGACACTATAGTATAGCATTGATAACATAGCTATCTTCTCAGACTTTTGTTCTATTCTTCATGCTGACTTTAAAACCTCCTCAGATTCCTTAAAGATATCACTGTAGATGTTGATCCACTTGGTGAGCTGAGCTTCTAAGAGCACAAACACCTGAGTCCCATCTCTGGACTCATCTTGCTTGTTTTTCCTGAAAGATTTGTTAGATGCATGATAACATTCTTCAAATTATCTGATGGTCTAGAGCCTGTATTTCTCACTAGTCCTTTTCTCTTTTTTATCAGCTCTGTTCTCACAGCAGTGCAGCAGAAATCTGGGCTACCTATTTGGGGGCTCAGTAAGTCCCAATTGATTGGTATAAAATTTTATGTTCTCAGTAGTCCCTAAAATGGAATGCTAAGTGAAGAGGAAAGACACCTATAAACATCTCAGTCCTTGACGGGTCCCAAAACCCATCTAGGTGTCTTGCCTTGCAGTGGTTTGGGCATGGCAGTAGTTGCAGCTGAGCCAGTCCAACTGGAATATTCAGTCTTCTTGTGACCAAATACAGGTCTTATTTTACAATGCTAGAATTTTATCAGTGTTTATCTCCAATCCAATATTTTTCAGTGCTTTGGGTATAATTTAGGTCTTCAGGCATGCTAGGAAAGTGCTCTACCACTAAGCTGAACCTCTAGCCCTCAAAATTGATTGTTTTGTGTCCACCACATAACACAACATAACATCACAATCCACGGGTTTTAAAATAGCTTCATTATTTCATGTGAGGGGTAAGGTAATCTTATCCTTCATTACAGTTTTAAAAACTTCAAATTAACCAACAAATATAATTAATTCTCTTCTAGGGCGGTGAGGATTTATTTTTTCATGAAATTTTCCTAACCTCTGTGAACACAAGTGCCACACATGGCAAAAAGAGCCATAAAAGTTTCCAAAGTCTGAGCAGGCAGAGGAGTGATATACCATCTCCCTCTGACCTTTCAAAGCTATTGGGCCTGTAGCAGCAGAGCTGCCTTTGCAGTAGCTGCATCTTACATATGGCCCAGCACAGACTTTCTGCACCAGCGTCTTTGTGAGAGGTGTGAAAAAGACTCAGCACTGAGTCCAGAAGAGTGGGCTGTTCGAATCCTCCTGGAGACAAAAGAAAGAATTGGTTCCAGTGCCTTTTTCAATCCTAACAGCTTTCAGATGACACATTGAGAGTCATTTATACAGACTTGAATATACCCCAAAGGGTTCCTTGCCAAGCTTTCCCACAGTCGACATCAGCCAATGCAGATCATTTTATTTTAAAAGGTTACATGTTATATAAAACCCACACAACTAGCTGTCTTGGATTTTTCTCTACTGCTATTGGACTTCTGGGGGTTTTCCTCTATACTTTCTATATTTAACTATGGACTGACTGATTTATTGTCACTCATAGAGCAATGTTCATTTTAGTAAGTTACCATCCAAAAAGCCTGAGTCATTGCAAGCCCTTCTCAGTTCATCAATAAAATCCATTAGTAGTCTCTGCTCCATCCAGTGAACAACAGAATAATCACTTCAAAAGATAACATTATTAGAAATATATTTTTCTTTTGGCTAGTAATCTAACCAATGCAGCTTAGGATTCAAATTGTTGCCTTCCTATTGACAGAAAACTCTTAGGGTCCTCTTTCAATGTCTCCCTTGAGTCAGATGTTATTTTTAACCCTTTGCTTCAAGTAGCTGCTTCAGATGAATGCTTTTCAAATAATTCAACTCAGTAACTAGAAAGTGTATTTGATATATTTTCAAAGGTGAGGACTCTTTCCATTCAGAATGTTTAGCACCAAAAGGCTCAATAAACCTCCACTATGATGTAGAGGACTGCAAAGACATCGTTAGCTATGACTAGATTCAGTGTCCTATCCTAGAAAAACACTTATCTCTCTTTTTTAAATAAATATTTGTAATAAATTGAAAAACAATTATTTATCACTGTACTTAAATACTTGTCACTATAGTTATTTTAATTTAAATATTGCTCATTCTGCTATATTTAAATAAAAAGCTTTACTTTTCTTGTTCAATCATTATAACTAAATAGCCATTAAATAGTTGTATATGTAATTCACATAGGTAGTATTTTAGAGATGAAGATTATTTTCTTATTTTACCACAGATCTGGCTTTTCTCATAACACAAAATTTTTGCGAATAGTCACAAGGAGAAATGTGGACAAAGCATTCAACTAGTAAATAATTTGGTAATGCACTGAAAGCTTCTTTTAATTTCTCTGACTTGAAACACCATTTTTTATTCTCCTTTGATTATGCCTATATAGTTTTCATTAATATAAATTCTTCCACTCCATCAATTCCACCTTCAATTACTCTTACTCAGTTTCAGGTTGCTGCTTGACCTGAAATCCTATATGTCATATATGCAAATATAAATAAAACTATACATACATTTAAAAACTCATTAAAATGAATGCTATATGCATACATTCATAATTTTTATTTATTAAATAAGGATATAATTTATATTTTGGAGAACATAATTTAAATTTCATAGCAGTATAAGCCAAATTTTAATTACAAATTTGGGTTCTAAGATCACATACATATATGTGTTCTGCATATTTTTCCTCACTTTTTTAAACACACACTTAGCAAAATATGTATACATATTTAATTTTTAGATTTCATGTTTGAGTCTGAGACTAAATGCAGTGAGCAATTTTTTCAAATCAGTTTTTATCTTATTTATTTGCTGGAAATGAAAACAACATGAAATTATACTTTAATAGTGGATTGCCAATGCAATTATAAGTTATTTTCCCCAACCATCTCTATTTTTGGTTGATGATTAGTGCCCCGTGGGATCCAGAGACTTCTCTGATCGAGAGCTGTTTGTTTTCTGCATGCTGCAATTACATATTACACATACACCACCGATGAGTAGCCTCATGTGTTGGGATAAATATGTTATTATAAGTTCAAATGCTTAGATACTTTTTCGATGTTTATTTGAGCTGAGCAAAACATAGTGGTTTGAGTTCACAGGGGGCTTATATAAACCTTTTGGGGGGAGAATTTCAGCTCACAGGGGTTTGTAAGCAGATGGCATATGCAAGCAATCACACTTCTCTGTGGTGGGAGGGATGGCATTCTCAGGGTAATAAAATAAGAGAGGGAGGTGCCATGACAAGTCTGTTCTCAGAGTCTCCACTTGGGTTTTCCCTACCAGGCAGAAGCACTAAGTATAAGTTTGATGGATAATATGGAATCAGAACACAGCAAAGTGCTTTTCTCGACACCTCCACACTTGCCCGCCCCCATTCTCCCTCTGGAATCCTTGGAAGCAAGTTCAAACATCCCACTGTTTAAAAATGAGGTGATATTTTTACAAGCATTTTCTAGGATTATGCTCAGAAGCACTAGAACCCTGAACACCAATCAGTCACCCTCGTAGTGTGCAGAGTAGGAAACTATAGGAAATACTTTCAAATTGGAAGTCAAGGGGCTTTTATAATAGTTGGACCAGTCAGTCACCAATCCTCCAATGCATAGGACTCAAAAGAGACTGGCCTGAAATATATTGAAGAAGGGACCTCTACTTTCTAGTCAACTCCATTCTTTTTGTACCTAAATCAGGAAGAAGTGTCCTGTCCAACTTCAAAAATGTTCAAAGAGGTGGCTAGAAAAAAAAACTGCACAAAGCAGGGTTCTAAGGTGGCTTAGATGGTACAGCACCAAACAAGCAAGTGTAAGTCCCTGAATTCAAACCTAGGTACCACCAAAAAATAAAAATGAAGAAAAGGAAGATGATGTGAATACATCTTACATGTCAGTGCCTCACTCAGTACATATTTTGTACTCAGCCAAAGTTCTAACAGAAGCTATAACTTAAATTCATTTCCTGAGAGAGTAAATGAGGAAAGAAATGACTGTAAAGTTGGTCAAAGAAAAAAAAAAGAGAAGTCATCATTGTTCTCTCATCCACAACAAACTATTGTGCTTTACAGTAATAAGAGGCATCTAATCAGACACCTCTTGGAAATAATAAGACTAAAATAGATGTTTCCAGGACAGAGATGTCACAAGAAGCACCCTCACAGAGCTCTGTGTTTTGACCCCTGGAACCACATGAATTGAGCATAAGGAACTCTTATCATTCTGGTTGAACTATAAATGAATGGTTTGAAGAATAAGAAAAAATTGACATGATGCTCAACCGTCTTCCAAAGAGTTGCTTTAAATCTGTATGAATGTGAATTTACAGAGCCCAGTCTACTACAAGAAATAGCAAAGTTCAGTATAGCTGAAAGGATCCTTCATGTCCATCCCAGGGGATCACCCAAAGGCAAACAAGCACAGGAGAAAGATTATTATACAGTTTATCAGAGGGGCCATATTTCCTAGGACAGGAAGCACATGGCATCCATCCTTATCCAGGTAGCAGCAGTGTCTGAGGTCCTGAAGTGAGGTAGGTGCATGTTTAGGTGGGTCTAGGCAGAGAAACAAAGTGGCTGGCTGTATGGTGGGAACTCTAGAGCTGGAAGGAGCTCAGGTCTGGGTAGAGCTGAGGACCAAAGGTGGACATAATGCTAATATTTCCCAACTTTCTTTTTTAATAAAAACAGGGGTACTGGGCTGGGGGTATAGGCAGAGGTTGTTTCTTCTGGAGCTACTTCCTGCTGTAAAAGGGTGAAGTAGTCAGGGATCCCTACTTTGTTGCTCGGCCACATATTATCCAAGAAGCATCTGCTTGACAATTTGCTTAGTAAAGGTCCTCATCTTTTCCATGACAATAGTTATCTAAAATGCAAGACACAATTAATAAAAGGCAAATTGCTGTTAAGGCAAAAATTGCTGTTAGCATCCCACGAGAGAAATCAGGGAGGGATTGATTCCCAGATGGGGCTATCAAAGACCTGAAATTGAAGACATAGCATGGTACCTGACTCCTGGCATCCTGGAGGTGGGGAGTAAAACTTTTCCCACTTTAGGATCACAGTAACCTGAGGAGGAGTTAGCAGAGATATTTAAAGGCACCAGATCCAAAGGGTGGCATGGCTACTTCCTGCTGGCCTGGAGGCATTGAGGAGTCCAGGGTCTGCTCCAGGCAAGGCAGGGAAGTGTAAGTGATGTCTCCAGTTCCCTATAGTAACAGGATGGCCTTGACTCGTTCCCAGATGGTGTCCTGGGGCGGGGGGAAGGAGGAATGTCTGTTAAAAGAAAATTTTGGAAAGGTCAGGCCAAAAGCTGACAAGGTTGACAAGGTCAGCCAACATGAATGACATAGGAGAACATGCACAAGCCAGTGGCCAAAAAAGTTCCATTTGGAGCATAAGCCCAGTTGTGGCCCATTACAGAGAAGGAGGAATAACTGAACTTGGGGCAGGAAGGGGGTGTCTAGAGTCTTTTTGGCAACTGGGGTAGGGTAGAACTTAATGGACTGGTTGGTAGTAACCAGTCAGAGGCTACTATAAATACAAATAGCAGTAACAAGGGCAAGACTGTAACTTTCTGTCTGGTTAGAAGGTAGACAGGTTATGCATATTAGATAGGCAAACAACTATTTCCCTTGATCTCCCAGCTCTGATTAATTTTGAAGGGGCAAGTGTAAAGTGAGTACAGTTAGCATGTTATTTCCTCTTACTCCTCTCAACAGTTTTCTCTTGTTAGGACTAAAACCTTGTCCTTGTGGGGGAAGGGAGGGTCTCAACATTCATTTCTGGGATAGCTTGTCCCAGTTGGCATTCACAGGGTATGAACTCAAGGTTTGGGCACTGTCCCTGAGCACTTCTACTCAAGGCTAGTGCTCTACCACTTAAAAGTTACTATGCCATTTTCAGCCCTTGGCTGGATACTTGAAGGTGAGAATCTCTTGAGCTATGCCTCCAGCCTGGCTCTTTGCTGATTAGTTGGAAGATGGAGTTTTAGAAAGGTTCTTTGTGCCCAGGCTGGCTTTGAACTGTCACAAAAGCCCTTTATATTTCCAATTAAAGCAAAAAGAGATCAATAGAAATAGACGTTACCTATAACTTGATAAAAATTGACTAACAAGAGGGAGTTCCGGGAAGATGGCGGAGGAGAAGCTGGAATCTGAACAAGCTCTCGCATAGAAAGCAGTTTTAGAGTTCCAGTGAACAGTCCTAAGCCAGAGAATCACACCAAGTGTGCCATCACAGGACAGAGAGTTAGACAAGTGAGGGAAAT
>NW_012267384.1:3866601-3900009 GCF_000151885.1 Dipodomys ordii | reverse complement strand
TATGTTCACAAATAAAATAAAATTAAATTAAAAAAATTGACTAACAATTACTTGCCAGAGTTGTAATAACAAAATGCAGTAGATGTTTTCAAACTGCAACTGATTGGCACACTAAGTACTGCCCACTGCCCCTGGGCAGCCTGTTTTAAATGGCTTATATATAACATACAACCTTTAACAAATATACATACCTTTCTTGGGCTACAGCAGCATGGCCTGTTTAACACTCTAATTTGTAAAAGCATTTTTCTGGCTGGAACCTGATCACTAGTTACCCCAACAATGTCTATCTGTGTAGGCCTTTAAACAGATCTCAATAGGGACATAATCTCAGGTCCACAAACTTTTTTTAACAGATGAATGTATGTGGCTGGTGCCAGCTCAAAAGTCAGTGCCAATTAGGACTCTGAGCAGGTACAGGAGTGTTGGGATTTAAATTATTCCTCACATTTTACACCTTAGCTTTTACTACCCACTATCATAAATGACTGGCAAGTTCCTGCCCAGTTACAAGGTAGATAGACATGGGCATTAGAAAGGCATGCTTACAAACTACCTTCCCAGGACCTCCTGGCTCTGATTAATTTTTTTGAAGAGCTAAGCACAAGTGAAGCAAGGATCTGACACCATTTCCAAGCAGTTGCTTATTGTCAGGGTCTCCAGAGTGCCTTTTTTCCATTCTGGGATAAATGGTCCTTTGACATATTCCTTGGTAGGTCACTGGACTTGAACTCTGGGCCTGAGCTCTGGCCTTCAGCTCTCCAGCTCAAGGCTAGCACTCTGCCACTTTGATCCCCAAAGCACCTTGGCTTTTTAGCACAGATTAGAGATGACATTATCAAAGGGAACTTTCTCTGCCTGGGCTGGCTTCAAACCACAGTTTTCAGATCAATGAGTTTTTACAAATGGCCACAAACTCCATTTAAAAGCAACAAAGATGATCATTGGAAGTAGTCTGTAAGCATGGTCTTGCCTGGAACTTATTAAGAACCAATGTTACATCTGACAAAACTTATAAGAATCCTCTGTCTTAGGGCTGGGAAGTTGGCTCAGTGGTAGAGTGCTTGCCTCGCATGCATGAGGCCCTGGGTTCGATTCCTCAGCACCACATAAGTAGAAAAAAGCCAGAAGTGGTGCTGTGGCTCAAGTGGTAGAGCGCTAGCCTTAAGCTGAAGAGCTAAGGGACAGCACACAGGCCCAGAGTTCAGACCCTATGACCGGACCCAAAAAAAAAAAAGGAATCCTTTGTCCTTTACAGTGGGACTGCTGGAAATGGTTACAAAAAATCTATAAGGGAGCCAGGTGCTGGTCTCTCATGCCTGTAATCCTACCTAATCAGGAGGCTGAGATCTGAAGATCGTGGTTCAAAGCCATCCTGGGCAAGAAAGTCTGTGAGAATCTTACCTCCAATAAACTACTAGAAAACCAGCCTTGATCTGAAGAGCACAGGGACAGCGCCCAGGCCCAGAGTTTAAGCACCACAACTGCAAAAAAAAAAAAAAAACCTATAAGGGAAAACTGGAATAGCAATTAAACAATCATTTTGGTAATCCTAATGCATCTTTTTGGACTTTGAAAGAAACCTTTAGGACAATTTTACCCTTAAAGTTTTTCTTTGTCTGGGATGCCAGCCACTCTCTTACTACTTTCCAAACTTTTTACCAAGGGGATCCATTTTTAATCTCTTTTTCTAAAGTCACTTTAATTTGCATTAAATGCCCATTGAGACACTGGGAAACACCCATTACCTCTTGGCTGAAAGTTTAAACTGGCCACTGTTTTACCTGAAGTCTAAGTTACCCTTAGGAAATTAACAGTTTTTCTTAGTGCAAGAGTTACAAGAACTAGCTCCCTACCAAGAATCTGGACTTAGCATCTTTTGCTTTTTTTAAAAATATACATCCAATTGCAAACTAGCATAAAACTCAAACTACATTCTTTGCTCATACACCCCTATGGTCTAACATGTGGGACTTAACATTACCGACAGGTGGAAGGTAATGAAAACAAATATCTGAAGTGGCTTATGTGTTTTTTGTTTGTTTGTTTGTTTTCTCCCTTCCTCAAATTAGCAGGCTTTGGTCATGCATGCTGGACCAAGGCCAAGGTCTGGGCTAGGCTGTGGCATCTCCCAGTATGTATGGATTGTTGCACCTCTCACTGGTTACCTGCAAAAATTCTACATATATTGGTTAAAGACCTGGTTCACACTTTTTTTTTTGCAGGCTGGTGCCACTGGTTTAGGCAGCTGTGACAACTTTGTTCTGTTTCCTGGGCATTTCCCATGTACAGGAGCAAACTGCATCCTGAGTCACGCTGGTCCCTTAATCTTAAAGGGAGTTGATTGGGCATGGGAGAGAAAATGGAGAAACAAAACCTTAGCCTTAGTTTACTAGCCATGGCCAGAGGTTCATAGATGGACATAGGAATGACATAAATCACAGCCAAATTAATTACCAATTTCGTTTACTTTGCAAAGGAAAACATCTTTTTTAACTCCTTTCCCAAGGCCTTTTAAAACTGCCTGTTTTTTTCTTTGGCTTGTAGTCAGATCTCAAAAAAAATTTTTTTTTAAAGCAATTCAGATTAAATCGCAGCTTCTAATGACAATGGTTTTTTTGCAAGCAGAATACTTGGTAACCTTGAAACCATGACCATTTTACATATAGACAAATATACAAACAGACTAATAGACATGTTTGTGCCTATATCATGGAGTGTGTTTAGATTTTAAAATAGGCCGTTTAAGGTTTTTTTGAATTTTAGCAGTATAATTTTGCCTAATTATGATGGAACCACGTGGTCAGTTCAAAACACAAAACTTTGCCAACAACAAGAAACATTTTAGTAAACAGGAAACAAGACACAAACAGACATTTGGGATGGCATAATGGCACCTGGGCTGGTCAGGTCGGGGGGACGGTTAGAGAATCAAGTCACATCAGAGCAAAATCAAGTTGGCGCCAAACAGCAGCTGAGTTACCACAGTGCCAAGATGGCACAACCGCTACTTGGTCCATGCTAGAGAGAACCCAAGATTTAACAGAATTTAAAAATCTCCATGCTTAACAAGAACAGAACACCTTTTAACTGAAGTTCCTCTTTAAAATAATACAATAATTCTTTTACACTTTTGGTAATGTACAATCTTGTTGACTTTTCTTAGGAGTTTAACCTTAAACTCACCCATTTTTTTTTTTACTTTTTACATAATGATGACTGTTTTACAAGTTTACACGCATATAATATTGTTGTGCACAAAGATCTTAAAGTGTGCAAAATGAATAGTAGCCAACATTTTCCTGAATTTTTTAGTGTTAAGAGATATTTTTGTCAATCTTGTCACTCTTACTTTCATGATGACTAAAATTTAAGACAAATTTTTAAGCAAATTATTTTGCTGTGCTACATATTTTTTTGTTTGTTTGTTTGTTGAGCTTGCTTGTTCTACCAAGGTATTTAAGGTATCAAATACTTCTATGGAAGAATGCTAGGTGGGGATTCCCTGAAGCCCAAACTTGACCCACACAGTACTCAACTCTAGTTTTGTCCCAATTGTCTAGAGCATTTTACATATCAATTGATCTTCTGAATACCATCAGTTGGAGGTAGGAAGAGGTGAGAGAAAGAGAGAGAGATTTGCCAGAATGCTCACAGAAGTGATTTGATTGCAAATAAATTTATTTGTGTCCTTTCTATGGTAAGTGACCCTTGGAACCAAAGCTTGCTGGGAAGCATCCTTGGCAGTGCAGTTTAGTTCCAAACAGAAACAGGGATTTAACCAATGGTCAAGACATCACCCACCAATGGTGTCCCTCAGCCACAGAAGGCCCTCAGAAATGTGGCTTAGATACTTGGCCAAGTTGTTGGGATCCTGAAGCCCCCTACAGAGGCATGGAAGCCTGCAAAGTGGAATCTAAGCCTCCAGATTCTTCACTTACCTGGGGGTAGGACTTAATTAGCCAGTATTGGGTAGACAGCAGGTTGAGCATTCAGTCAGGACAAAATTACCTTGGTGGTTCTGGAGACAGAAGTGTAGGATCATGGGCTAGGTCCCAGGGTAGCTCTTCAGACACCCATCTAAAGTGGAGGGGGAAGTGAAGCTATCCCAGGTTTCAGCACCAAATGAAAGGATCCTTCATGTCCATCCCAGGGGACCATCTGGAGGCAAGCAGACACAGGAGAAAGATTAATATAAGGTTTATTAAAGGGACTATATGTTCCAGGACAGGGAGCATCCTATTCAAGTAGTCAGAGGGTCTGGGGGTCCAGAAGTGAGGTAGGCACATGCTCAGGTGGATCTGGGCAGAGAGAGGAAGTGGCCAGCTGTATGGCGGGAACTCTTGGGCTGAGAGGAGCATAGGTCTGGGTGGAGCTGAGAACCAAAGGAGGGCATAATGTTAACCATAGCATGCACAAAGCCTGAGTCCAAATCCAAGTACCATCAAAGAGAAAAGAAAAGAAAAAATGACCTAAGATTCAATCTGAGAAAAAAACAAAAATAAAAAAGTTGATGTGTTATAGAGATATACTTAAAATCACACAGCATGGTTGAAATTAAAGAAAAATTAAAACCACATCTTGGCCAACAGAAAAAAAAAAAGAAATAAGCTTTAAAATAATTTATCCAAGATCAGGAAGTGGCCCAGAACAAAATATTCAGATATTCAAAGTGGATTACTTGAAGAGAGCTTAAAAAGGTACTATTTGTAAAGAATGGCTGGTTAAGAAAACTAGTGCTAGCCATAGTAGGAAATTATTAGCTCCTTTGGATAGATAAAGTCTGGGAATTGCTACTGGAACTTAGAACCAAATGACAAGAGCTAGGGCCTTTGTTCAGAACCTAAGGCTAGCACTCTACCACTTGAGCCACAGCACCACTTCCAGCATTTTCTGTGTATGTTGTACTATGGAATCGAACCCAGGGCTGCATGCATGCTAGGCAAGCACTTTACCATTAAGGCACATTCCCAGCCCCCAACACATATTATCATGTATTTATTCTTTTTTACTATATAATATCATATTATTATGTAATTGTTCTTTTTTGTATGCCAGTATTGGAGCTTAAACTCAGGACTTCATGATTTTGGTAGGTTTGTTTAGTCTGCTGGCATACTACTACTTAAGCTATGCCTCCAGCCCAGCTCTTTGCTTATTAATTGGAAAGAGAGTCTCAAAAACTTTTCTGTCTGGGCTGGCTTTGAACCATGTATGATCCTCAGCCTACGGAGTTGCTAGGATTATAGGCAAGAGCCATCAGCACCTGGGTTTAATTATTCTAATAAAAGAATAACTGGATTTTATTGTTTCAGTAAAGTGACAGGGCTTAAAATTTGATGTGATTCTGCACAGAAAAGGATGTAGTTACTAAACTAGAAATACAGCTAACAGACTGGGAAAAGAACGTACGAGCAATATGTCCAACAAAGGCCTAATATCCAAAATATAGAAAGAGATCAAGAAACCAACCCCCCCAAAAAAAGAAAACTAATAAACCAATCGATACATGGACAAGGAGCTAAAGAGATACTTCTCAGCAGAAAAATTAATTATAAACACATACAAACAAATAAAGACATAAAGAAATGTTCAACATCCCTGACCATATAGGAAATGCAAATCAAAACAACATTGAGATTTTGTCTCACTCCAGTCAGGCTGGCCAACATCAAGTATTGGAACAATAATAAATGCTGGTGGGGATGTGGTAAAAAAGGAACGCTTTTGCACTAATGGTGGGAATACAAAGTAATACAGCCACTCTAGATGGTGTTTTGATGATTTCTCAAAAAACTAAACATAAGACTGCCCTATAACCCAGCCATCTTGGGCATCTATCCAGAACATTACAAGTGAGGATATGGTAAAGACTCTTGTTCATCTATGTTCATTGCTGCACTATTTTACCATGTCAAGTTATAGAAACAGCCCAGATGCCCTACAATAGATGAGTGGATCAAAATCTGTGGTACATGTACACAATGGAATTTTACTCATCCATTAGAAAGAATAATATTATGCCATTTACAGGAAAATGGATGGACCTAGAATAAATTATGTAAAATCAAGCTCAAAGAAATAAAGGGTGCATGTTGTCTATCATATATAGAAGCTAGATCTAAATACAACAGGAAATGATAAATTATATAGGGCTCTATGCATTTACATACAAGCAAACTAAAGGAAGATACACTTAGGGGAAGAATCCAAAGATGTAATTCATCTGAAAAAATACTATTTATTAAAATGAATTCCAGGAAATGGAATCATTTTTGTTGATGGTTTTGTTGTTTGTTTTGTTTATTTTTGTTGCTGTCATCTTCTTAGGTAGGCAAAAGGGAGGTATAGGGATGGAGGGAGGAAAGGCGAGCAAATTCAGTCATTATTTACAATATACACTATGTAAAAAATAAACTATGCAACTGTTAGCAGAGATGGAGGGGGAAATGGGGAAAGCAAAGGAAGAGGTGACATTGTACTCATTACATGACTTATGGAATTGTAACTCCTTTGTACAGCTCCTTAAAAATAACAATTAAAATTTTTGACATGACTACACTGCTAGAATAATTGATCAATATATCCAGGAAACAATTGAAAAGATTGTTGTGCTTAATTGAGAAGTAAATTTGTTTTCTGAAGATACAGGAAAAAATATAAAAGTAACCACTAAGAAATAAAATAAGCCTCAGTAATTTTCAGAAGTCAGAACATTTACAGAAAATTCTCCTGCCACAATTCAACAATAACTTGAGCTTACTAAACACTAATTTTATATTCTATTTCAACTCACACAGTGCTATAAAAGAAATGTTATTATCTTCATCTTGGATATGAATTATAAAACTAACAGAAAATATACTGAATTTTGAATTACTATGAAGAGAGTAAGAAAATCAGAAATCAAACATATATATATATATACTCAGAGCAGAATGAAATGCAAAAGATAAAGGCAAAAAGAAGATAGAACCAGAAGCTTATATATAAAACATGCCTACAGATCATGTATATGCATATCTATTTTTCTAGAAAGATGAAATTTCTTGAAATGAAAGATGCAATTTTAAATTGAATAAACCCAATGGAAACAAACTGTTAAGAATTGTGACTTGACAAATCTTGTGAAAATTACCTATCTCAAAGGTCATTAACCTTTTTAATCATAAGACTAAAGCTATAAAAAATCTAAATTATAATCACAAAGATGTCTAACATTTAAACAAAGTTTGGTATCCTTGCTATCATTCTGCAGACTACTTTGTCTTCTGGTCAAATTCACCCAGACTTTAGGAATGATGGAGAATTTCTCAAAGTCCAAATCACTTTCAAACATTTCTCAAGGGCTACAAACAGGATTATTCCAGATTTATTACAAAGCTGGTATTTTTCTTGGTCATCTTTCCAATGCAATTGATACTGCAAGTGATTATTTGCATAGTTTTTAAAATTTGTCTATGGGAATGAATAATGGAATGATACTTCTGTATCTGTTGGCATATAGAACAATGGCATATGTTTGTGTATGTGCACGCGTGTGTGTATGCATCTGCTCAAGGAAGCCTACATGTGTGTGGATAAACAGAATGAACCTGAAAGGATACAGGCAGGAAAAATGGTTACCTGCAGAAGGTTGTCAAAACTCATGACTCAAACTGTTGAATTCAAGAATATTCACATCCTCATCAGAGACAATAGTCAAAGACACTCATGCTCAGCAATCAACCAACATAATTATACTCAAGTGAAATGCACAAAGCACCTGCATTGAAGCCAGGAGAATGTCTGAGGCATTCTCCCTGCATAGATCAATTAACTGGAAAATATCTTTTGAAAGATCACTGTTTTCTCCAGCTGTGCTGCATAGCTAAATTCACGGCAGTGGCTCCAGTGATACACAAATGTCTCTTTAATTTTTGTGAAACTTTGGTTGCAGCACTTGCAGTGTCCATGCATTTGTGGTTCAATCAACAGTAACAATTGTTCCAGATTCCCTGTGGTTCCTTAAGACATACCACTGAGATGAGAGAGTTGTTATTTCTGAGTACCTGCAGTTCACAGAGCTACCTAGAAAGTGATATGTGTAAACAACCCCAACTTCTCCGCTTGGATTCCATTCATGCAAACAACATTTTTGCCTGCTATACGGATTTTTTAAGGTTTTTGTTTTTACATTTTGTTGTTGATGAATTTTACCATTACATTTAACTTACATTGAATCTCACTCGTTGTTTGACAAAGTCCTTAAAGATAGTAATCAAATTTTGCTCCACAATAACAGCATCTACCTATTTATGTCTGTAGTAAGGGAGAATGGATATAAATATTTTATGGCTGAAGGAACTGATGTGTGGATGAATGGATGATAGGATGGATGTGATATCTACTTAGAATTTTCATCTTTGTTTTATCAGAAAATACGTTGTATATAGGATTTCTTCACAAGTAGATAGTATATGATCTTTGCTTAACTTTAGTCATTGTCTTAATTTTACCGTGTTGAAATACTATATTGAAAACATGATTTTTAAACCTCCTACGGAAATTAATTAATTAATTAAGTAATTAATAAGTAACCCTACCTATGGAAAAACACATTGCATTTCTATCTTTTTGGTCAGTTATTTTCATTGTTCCTTAAAGTTCCCTTCTATTCTACAAAAGATGATCTAATTTTTCTAATAAGTGCCAACCACATACTACCAGGAATTAATTTTTTAAAGTGTTCTAAAATGTCTTTTTAGAAAACTACTCTAAACCAGGCATGATGGCTCATGCCTCTAATCTCAGCTACTCAGAAGGTAGAAGCAGGATAATCAAAGTTCTGTCCTAGCCCAGGCAAGTTTAGCAATACCCAACTCAAGAACAGGAAGGAAGGAAGGAAGGAAAGGAGGGAGGGAAGGAGGGAAACAGAAGGGAAGGAAAGGGAAGAAGGGAGGGAGGGAAGGAAGGAAAGAAAAAAGGAAGGGAGAAAGAGAAAAAGCAAAAGGCAGACGGGTTGGAGGGATATTCAAGTAATAGAACACTGGCTTAACAAACACAAAGCCCTAGGTTCATTCCCCAGTACTGGGAAAAAAAACTATGCTAACCAACATTTCTAGTAACATAAGATTGCCATGATATGTCTTTATTTGCCCAAATTTAATCAATTCAAGATCAGATATCTGTAAATTAATATAGAAAAATTATCCTCAAAACCCTGTCATTCTCTAGAATCTTTTAACAGAAAGCTAAAATTAGTTTTCACTTTAGTTTTATATCAACAGCCCAAATTGGTAGAGATTAATATAGCTTGATTATCAGTGACTACTGTTGCTCAGTGGACTATCAGAACCACTTTAGTGAACAGAACCATCTTGACTGAGCAACAAAGCTATATGAATCCCATAATATGTCCACTTTTTCTTTCAAAAGGAGAGATCATAGGAGATTTGCCATATTAAAATTTTCATATCAAAAATCCATCTGGCTGCTTTCCTATATTCTTTTGGTCAAAATGTTCTAACTTGACAAATTAAAAATATGAAAACAGAAGAGCAAGAATGAACTCTTGAATTTAAACCCAGATCTGTGAAATTAGGCTTGCTGTCAACTAAATCCACTGGGCACCTGTTACATTTTGCCATTGGAATAGGATAGGCATTGTAACTAAATGGATTATGCTGCATTTTACTAGAAACAAATTACCCAATACTACCATTTATGAGTTAAGATTTCCTGTAAGAAAATAGTGCAGGAAAAAAGGGATTATTTCCTATCTTTGAAGGGTGTTTTGTCACACTGTGCAATTGCATGCAATTTAACACCTAAACTGCTTAAAGTGCAAATGATATCAACCAGTCCACCCTAAGGGCCTGGTAATAGTCCTGCCGTTTGTGCTGCTGGAGCTGGTTTTGTCAGCACTTCCATTACAAGCCTGGTCTTTCAGGAAGTTTTTGCCACTCAACCATGAAAATTTGCTGTCGTTTACAACTTGGCATAGAAGGTTTTAGCTTAACAGCGCTTACTTTTCTTCCAGCTATTTTGTTCCCAAAAGAAGTCAGCTGGCTATCTCCCTGGCTTGTAGGAAAAGAAGGGAACGGGGGAAATAAAAGCTCTGAATAGAAAATAAGCTTAAATTAATAGTTAATTCATCAAGAGTTTTTAACTTCCTGGGTCCTCAGATAGATCTGAACAACCAGTCTTATCAACACAATTGTCTACTATAATATCTGAGGGAGTATAATTTCTTTCCAAAGTGATTCAAGCTTAGCAAGTTTCCTTCAATGCAGAGCTATAAGCACAGATAGTCTTTGACTTATGATGGCTCAATTTGCGTTAATTATGATGGTGTGAAAGAGGACGTATTGAATAATAACCATATTTCCAATTTGGAAGTTTGACCATTTGCCAGGCTAGTGACATGTACTAAGAACTTTCTCAGAAGGCTGGGCAGTAGGAAGGATCACTCCTAGACATAAACAAGTGATGCTCTACCACACACAATTTTAGATACTATATTTTATGTTTTCAAATCCCACTCTGTCTACAAATTACCCATCCACACCCTCTGCCTCTGGTAACAAGACAAGGAAGATAATTACTCTGGAGTAAAAGTCAAGCCCATCAAGAAGATACCTAGCTAGTAATTGGACATTATATCTGCATTAGAACTCTTGATAACAATGTTTTGCCATAATGCTAAGAAAAGAATCAGTACTCCTAGGTACTCAAGAGCTGAAATCTGAGGATCCTGGTTTGAAGTCAGCAGGAACAGAATAGTCTATGAGACTCTTATATCCAATTAACCAGCAAAACTCCAGAGGACAATTTGTGGCTCAAATAAGACAGTGCTTGAGCAAAAAAGCTCAGTAAGATCATGAGACCCTACCGTTAAGCCCTAGTACCAAGAGAGAGAGAGAGACATACAGACAAAAAGAGACAGAGAGATAGAGAGGGACAGAAAGAGAGAGTAGTTAGCTTATTAAAATTGAAAAAAATCTTTGTCATGTAGAGAAAGGGCCAGATGCTAGATGTATAATCACTTCCTGCTACTGATAATTCGGGCTAACCAGTACAGCGACAAGTCTTCTTGATATGCCAGAAGAGTACAGGAATGGTCTTACGTCAATGAAACAAATGCTGAAGCACACACATTTATCACCATTCCAAGACAGGATTCAGAGCATTCATACAACATTGCTTTGGGATGGAAATGCTCCACAGGTCTAATAAAACCCTTTGTATCCACCCCATGGAGAAACTTAGAGCATTCAGAATAGAAGTATATACGTGTTTCTGATTTATTACTGCCCTGATTAGAAAGCCTGCTTAACTTCAGCACTGTAGTCTGAATTATTTTAGTCCACAAGCAGGAGACTATTATAGATAAAACAAAACCCAGTCAAATGCTTCCAATATCAGAAAACACTCTGGTATCTACCGCCTGAGCGTGAGTGTCACACAAATCCTGATAAAGCAATCAACCATATCCGAGCACTCCAAGAATTTGGAAAAGGATTCAAAAATATGATCATATTCAACCATTTGAGCAATGTGTAGCTATTAGAAGATACAGCACATGGGAAGAACAGGACATTGACAAAAACAATATTCAGGACTTTGCTGATTGGAGGCTGAAGTACTTTTTAGTGAAGAGCTGATCAAACTAGAAGAAGAAAAGAAAAATAAAAAAGTTGAAGCAGGGTCTCAAGAAATAATATCCAAGGCACCAAGGAAGTTCACAGCAAAGAAACTACAACAATGTTGGTTGTTACTCGTGATGCAGACATATTAGGAATAAAGGTCGTCTGTTATAAGATCTATATAATATGAAAGACATCTATAGCTGCTCTTGCTTGCTACAAATATGTAATATAGAGGCAAAAAGAACTCTACAGTCAAAATATGATATCTTCCTGAAGAACACTGCCTATAAGCTATCAACAATGAAGATGTACCATCGGCCATCCTCCCATCTCCTTGCCAGATGACCTTGCCAGCCTATCAGCTATATTCCGTAGTGACTTGTATATCAATAAGCATTCTAGCTTTCACCTTCACTATCATATTCAATCAATTGTGTGAGATATGCACACTATTATCAAGTAAGTTTGATAACATCCAATGACTTTGCCTAATTATAGGCTAGCTAATGTTAAGTGTTCTGAGCCTGTTTCAGGCAAGCTATGCTAAATTATGATGTTTGACACCTTATTCATATGAAATACATCTTGACTTAAGTTTTCAACTTAGAGAAGCATCTTACAATGGAGAAATAAGGAAATATTTGAAAACTCTCTGATGAACTTCAAAAGGATTATCAGAGGTAGAGACCAAAGACATAATTATGTCTGGTTATTTATGATCTTGAACCACAAACACAGACACCAATGGAAGTTCTTAGATCTGTAACTTGGCCTCTGACCAAGTTACTAAACTTCAATTTTCTTGATTTTCTTCATTCCTTTTATGTAAGACCATTTTCACCATTGTCTTTTAGGAGAAATTCTCACAAAGAATAGTTTTCCTTGAAAGATTTGGAAAAAAATTATCTTACATGAACAAAGCCAGGTCCAGAGAGACAGAGGACCCATGTTTTCCCTTATCTGAGAAGCTAGATTTAGCTTACAAACACGTAAGTAAATACATTGGCTGGCCCGCAAATGTTTGCAAATGTGTTAACTGAAAGACAGTAGAATCAAGGGAGAACTCAAATAGTGTAATTCCTTAGAAAGTTAAGATCAAAGTTCAGCAAAATAAAACACCAGGAAGCTGGTGGGATGAGGCCAAGGGGAAAGAAAATGAAGAGGAGAAGAGGATTGCAGACAAGAATCCAATGCACATCCTACAAAATTAAAAAGTGTTAGTGAAGGGCTGGGTAGGGATAGAATGGGTGAGAATGTTGAAAGAGGTGACATTGAAGAAGATATATTGTGTTCACCAACTGTTTCATTAAATGGCGACTCTCTTGTACAACTATATAAAGATAATAATAAAAACATTCAAAATGTAAAAATTATAAAGTGAACCCTTCTTGGCATTCCTCATAAATAACCATAGCTACACATGCAGTAGCCCACTATCATGACTCCATGGAGGATTGTTACACCATTTCATGCCTCTGTAGGGACCTCATTCCTTTTACTGTTCTTTTCCTGCCTATAATTCAAAGCCTCTTTTCTTCTTTTTCTTGTAAATTTTAAAAAGTAAACCCCACCCTGGGAAAAAATGGTATAATAATGCAGGCATGATGCATATCTGTAATCTCGACAACACAGGAAGCAGAGAGCAGGAGGGTTCTGGTTTGAAGCTAGACAAGGCAAAAAGATAGCAAGACTCCATCTCAACAAACAAGCCAGGTGTATGGTAGCTGTCTAATTTCAACTACTTGGGAAGAGTAGATAGGAGGATTGCCAGCCTGTCAAAATCTATGGACTCTAATTGAAAATTAAGTTCGAAGGGCTATGGTCAATGGCTCAAATGGTAGAGCAGTTGAAAGCATAAACCCTCACTTCAAACCCTAACTTCTAACTTCAATGCCAAATCCGCAATACTTTTGACCTTTTGGTGTGTGGTAGTATTAGAGTTTGAACTCAGAGACTTGAACACGTTACGCTTGTGCTCTCCCACTTCAGCCAGGCCTCCATCTTTGATTTGGCTGGCTATTTTTTAGGATATAATTACCCTCTATGTGCATGAATGAGATGTGATCCTTCTACTTCAGGCTTCTATTTATCACTGTAGTCATCGGGATGCACCAAATCTCTCTGTGAAGATCAAGTTCAGACTCTTCTCCTTCTAGTAGCGCCTCTGTTCTTTCCATCTCAGTATTCCATGTAGCTCTGGATAACAGGTGCATTTCTGAGTTGGGGGAGAAAGGGGTTCTCTTAATATTTTTTTACAATTATCTTAGAATGCAATTCTGTAGATCTTAGCCCCCCGCACACACACGCCATGTAGCTAAGAGTACAAGCATGACATACTGATGCCAGCCTCTATTTTTTTCTAATTTCTTATTTGAACTGCTGCACTATATTCAAGCATTTCTGATATTCTAATTTATATGTGCTGATTCTTCCCAAACCAGTCATTTGAAAATGTATCCTTAGAGATTTGAAATCCTACTTACCAATATGCTTATGCCCATAAGTGTATTCTTCAGTGAAGATTTGGAGTAATTCACAAATGCGTAGATAAGAATCTATGCAACTCTCAATATAAAATAATTCTTCCAGACTCTTTAACTGATTATTTCATAAGTTTGGATGCCAGTGTGATTGAATCCTTGCTTGGTTTTATTTTCCTGGTTGCTTTTCACTGGCATCAGAAGATATTAAGTTTTATGTGTTTTGTTTTTATTTTCTTCAAGGTTCTTCAAACTTACTTTTATGGACTCTACTGCATATTCTAAATGAACATTTTGTCTTTCATACCAACTGAAAAAATAGCTTATTTAATTATTCTCTGATAATTATCCCACCCTAAAATGTTTTACCTTACTGAATTACCTAGAACCTTCAGGAATGCTGAATAATAGTGATAAGTACTGAAGATCTCGCCTTGATACAAACTCAGAAGGAAAATCCTCAATCATCTAAATTTTACCTTGATTTCAAGCATGTTATGTTTTAATAAACATTTAAAAACTTTCGTTCAAGGTGTATTTATTAATCTCACTTAGGCATTGTCATTATTCCAAAATAAGGTATTGTATGTCCTGACTTGTAAGGAATTAACAATTTTGTTGTGAGATTTGGGGAATCATTATATACAATGATGATGGGATTTTCCCATTTGTTATCACCAGATAACAGTAACTGCTAACACTTGGGGTTTTCTCACTGCATGCCAGGCATAATTAAGCATTTTGAATTTATGAGCTCATTGAGGTATGTAGGGTCATTATCCGCAGCTTTGAAGCAAGGAAGCTGGCCATACAGAGGTCACAGCTTTGAGTGCTGGGGTCAAGACTCGGTCAGCAGTCAGTTCAAGAACAGGAGAGCTATTGCTAATGCAATCTCTGTCACACTCATCTGGCTCTAGAATGTAGCAATCCCTAAGCTCCTGGGCAAATAGCACTTCACGACTATGTATTCAACTTTTTAAAATATCTTTTATTGTAAAGATACTGTATAGAGGGGTTACAGTTACATGAGTAAGGTAATGAGTACATTTCCTCTGGAGCACTGTTACCCCTCCTTTGTTTGGCAACTTTTAAAAACTATTTGAACAAAGGGGTTGCAATTCCATAAGCTATGAATACAATGCTTCTTGGAGAATGTCATCCTTTCCTTCATTTTTCCCCCAACTCCCCCCCTCACATCCTTACCCATATGTTATATAATTTATTTTTACATAATACACATTGAATACAATAACTGCATTTGCTCACCCTTCCTCCCTCCACTTCTGTACCCCTTCATTGTCCCTTTATCCCCCAAACATGATTCCATTTCCTGGTGTTCATTTTGATAAACAGTACTTTAGTTATTCAGAGTTATACCTTTGAATTCCTCCCCTAAGTATACTCTCCTTTAGTCAGTTTGTTACAGAGTACATTCATCGAGTGATATGTACATACATGTATATACACACATATGTGTATATACATGTATGTAAATATATACACATATATATTTATATTATCATGCCTAGGTTGTGTTTTTTGATCTAGCTTCTACATATGAGAGAAAACATATTCCATTTGTCTTTCTGAGCCTGGTTTACCTCACTGAACATGATTTGTTCTAGGCCCAACCACTTCCTTGCACATGTACTTAACTTTTAACATACTATAGAATATTGTTTTATAACCTACATTAGTAGTAAATAAAATATATTCCTGTATCATTTTGTGAGAAAAGTAAATGCTCAAGATTGATTAAGGTTCATAGCCAGCCTGGCAAGAAAGAGCATGAGGTTCTTATCTCTAGGTAATCACAGAAAAAGCCAGAAGTAGAGCTCTGTCTCAAGTAGTAGAGCACTAGCCTTGAGCAAACGATATCAGGGACAGTATCCAAACTCTGAGTTCAAGCCCCAGGACAAGCACAAAACAAACAAACAAACAAATAATCAAATAAATATTCTACCATGAGTGATATTTTGCTTCTTCCTAAAAATGAATTATGATGGTCTCTATTTTTTGGTGCTCAGAAATAAATGAAACAATCTAGTAGGTACTGGTTCCTTAGAAATTAAGTAGAAGGTACATGTAAAATTTTTTATTTACAAGTTGTTTTAGTAGAATAGCTTTTATCAGTTTCAAATTTCTCCATCAGTTATTATATTCAAGTATATTGATGTGTGTTTAACAATCTTTGCATATAAGCCAGTGACTCATAGCTGCCCCTGTAATCCTAGCTACTCAGTTGACTGAGACCTGAGGATGTAGGTTTGAAGCCAGTCCTGGCAGACAAATTGGAGAGAGTCCTTCAATGGAGTCTATGTTATGTGTGTAGTCTTTACCTCTACTGTTGCATTTATTACCATTCTGTTTTTTCTCTACTGTCTGTTTAGTACACAGGAGGTCCTTAAAGGGAGGAGGATAATCACTTTCCCCTGCCATGTCTTTACCATGTTTCCACTTGCCCAGTAATTACTTAAGTCACAAGCAAATGAAGGAAGGTCAATAGCTATCTCCACAGAGCTGCCATATTTCAAAGTGTTAAAGATCAGGTTTCCTCAAATGCATTTACTCTTTCTAAAAATGCAGTGCTTATAAAGTTAGCCAGCTTAAAGACGGTTTCTTATATCACACCACCTCTTAGTTCATGATGAAAGTAAGAATTCATTATTAAAAATGCAAACATGAGAGTAGATCTGGTTTTTAGGCAGGGGCTCATTCAATTTGTGAACTGTACTGATTAGGGCCTTATTGTATTTAAGAAAAATGCTGCTATAATTTTTATCAAGGATGGGAGAAAAATTGAGATAGATTGTAAAAAATATTTACTAAGCTATAGTACTAAATTATTTTGCTTTAGGTGCTAAGCATAATCAGTTAACAAAAAAGACCAAATTCCTGTGAATCCTTAAGGAACTTGTGTTCTAGAAGGAAGCAAATGAAAGAGACTACTGGGAAAATGTAGGATGAATTCTAGTTCAGTAACTAATGCAAAAGGCCCTATTGAGTATTTGTTACCTTTAAGGTTTCATGAGTAAGAAAGCAACATACAATACCTTCCACAGAGAGTCTTCTATAGAATGAAATTTAATAAAATAGACATCCACACATTTTTTATTTTAATTTTATTGCCAAGGTGATGTACATAAGGGTTACAGTTATAAAAGTAAGGAAGTGAGTACATTTCTTGTCAATTCTAATGTAATACAGAGAAGTTAAACAGCCTATTAGTGATGTTCCATCCTTTACTGAAAATATTCTGAATTATAGGCAAAATAAACTATAAAAACAATAACTTTTAAATAAGCAATTTAGAGAAGATACTAAAATTGTCTTCACAAATAAAATTAAGAGTAGAACTGTGACAAGAAAATAATTGTAAAGGGCTTGATAATAAATGAAAAATAGAAATTACAATTGATACAGCAAACTAGAAAAAGATTAAACAGTTATTCAAAATGAGAATGGTCAAAATAAATAATACTTTCTACGTATAGCAAATACTAATACATTCATGTGTAAGAAATGAATCCACAAAAATGCATGTAATTGTGATTTTTCTTTCCTTTTCAGTAACCAAGACCCATGGAAATCTTATGGTCTACCATTTGAACCATATACAACTAGCCCTTTTTTTGTTTTCTATTTTCTTTCTGAGATAATGTTTCTCACAATTAGCCCCTGGTGGCCCTGAATTCATGATACTGCCTTTGCTTCCCAAGTTGCTGCAATTACGGACATGTGTATCACACCTGGCCAAATTGTTACAGTGCTATCAAAACCCTGAGCATGATAGCTGCATTGATTGATTCATTTGTAATGAAAAGAAGCCCCTTGTACATTACTGAAAATTTTCCTATTTAAGAAGCTTATGACCATATACAATATAATAACTTGTTTTATTAACAATTTCAACTCAATTTAGAAATATTGCTTGATGTGTTACCTAAAAATAAATTACTCTCCATAACTGGAAATGTATATTCATTTCTTTTTTTATCCTATTCCCTTCCGCCATTTATCCATTGATCCATTTCAACCTTTATTTTTGTTTTCACTCAGTTCAGGATTTTCTTTTGTTATGTGACAAGAGTTAGTCAGGGCTCTAGAAAATGAGTTCAATTTTCATAGGACAACTCATGGAGAAAAGAGATGAACATACTACTCACCTTCTTTTGGGGTTTCTTTTAACTGACCTGTACCTAGAAGAGAAATTCTCACAAGGAGAGGACCGCAATTCAAGACACCCTTAGTGTCAGGTTCTTCATGTATAAAATGGAGGCCTTAAATATGATCCTTCTCACAACATGGATATATGATCCAAAAGAGAAAATGCTTTGTATCTAACAATCTTAGTTCTATGCTAAATATCTATAAATATAGTTCTCTTTGCATATTCCTTTATCAAAAACTCCTAAGAGGTCTCCTGAGGAGGTCAGGACTTAGTGAGTTAGGACCCATTGTGATTCCACAGGGAATGAGGCCCTGAAGCAGACCAGGCCCTCATCCACCTATCTGCGTCCTTTCCTGGACTAAGTAATTTTGTGGCCCTGGGATGAAATGGCTGGTAGCTGAAATCAAAAGCCTGACCAATTTCCATACAGGTAGAAAGATTTCTCTCCATCTTGAAATAGAAAAATATTGTAATGTGCCTTGATTACTAGTAAAATATGCTTAAATAATTGATTACTAACAACAAACTATCAAATTTTGCAAAAAGTTATTCAAAATTGAGAAGATTTGGAGTTACCTCTATTCATGATGTCCTAGAGTTGGAATGAGAAAGATAAAATTAGAGTAAGGGCATGCAGAATAACAAACATGGATTCTGCATATATAAACCCCATTGGTTTTATTTGTTATAGAACAACTTGTTGAGGAATACTGTGACAAATGGTTAATCCAATCAACAAATAGCCATTGATATGAGAACTTGAATTGGATAAATCGAAAGGAAATGCTCATGATCTATGGTAAAGTAGAATCCTATTATAAGAAAGGAGTGGTTTGATCATCTTAATTGTATACAGAATGGAGTCTTGGAATGAGGCCCAAGCTGTCCTCCTTGTCATCAATTACATTTCTCAGTTCTATCAGGGAACCGTTTTTCACATTGTCTATTCTATGATTTGTCATAGTGAATCTCATCCAGCTATACCATAATGCGTCTCAAGAGAACCTTTAAAATATGTCCATTCCAGGGACTATGTCTGAAGATCTTATTTCATTTGACTGACAACCCAGCGATTGTCAGTTTAGCAAGCTCCAAAATCACCTGAGTCTTATGTCAAAATACAGAATTCTTAGAACCAGTTCCAGAATGTCTGAATCAGTAATCTGGAGTTGAATGTATTTAATCTGCTAATTTGAAATCTGTTAGTATTATTGAAACTGATGGTGTGGGACCATATTTTGAGAACAACATATTAACCATTACCATGAATAGTATCAGATGATCATAACTTAGAAAACTACTAGCTTCCCACCAAATTAGCCTCATGTCATTAAGAGACTTCTGGCAGACAAAATACTTCTTGGGCCAGAACAATTTTCTAACATTCATATCATTTTAATGCTTATAAATATAAATCTAATTTAAACATATCACTGTAATCAACTACAATAATAGTACACTAAAATTATAAATTAAATAAACACTATAAAACTAATGTTATGAATTAATAATATTCATTTAATATTCTAAATATTACACTTGAGAAACATATAGTTGTAACTGCTAATAAAATCATGCAACATAATATAGCCTGATAGACCTAATCTGTCTCTGATTTTAGTTGGATATCAATAATATTTACACCTAGCTTTAGAAAATATATGAACAATATCAAGTCTTTGAATTTTGGTACATGATAATCAAATTTCATGATTAACCAAAAGACCAAGGAAAAATTGTGCCAGTGTCAAGTTTACTTAGCTGTCCCTTGCATTGTTTGGATTATATCTGGTTATTTAGTCAGGCTGAGCTATGTAATGCTGCAGTGATAACACCTGAATATCAGTGGCCTAAGAAAATAAATGTTTACATTTTTCATGTATCAAAATTGGCCTACTACTTTCATGTTGTCACTCAGCAACATAACTAAGGCCTTGTTATATCAAGATACTACATCTCAGAATCAGGTTTGCAGAAGCACCCTAGTAGACAAGAGCAATGAGCAGTGCTTGTAGCTTTTAATTGACTGGCCTGAACGTGCCATCCATCACTACCACCATATCCAATTGGATAGAAGTAGTTTCATCACCTACCTGCTTACAAAAGTTTATTCTAAGAATTGCAACTTGGCATGTTGGCTCATGCCTGTCATCCCAGCTACTCAGGAGGTATAGGTAGAAGGATCATGGTTCAGAGCCAGCCTGGATACTTAGCCCAAACTTTAGTGTTGGGTGTTACTGGGAAAAAGCAGATGATGATAAAGGATTCCAAAATTGTCTTACATCATAGCTGTTCTTGTACTGGTAACTTCTTTATTCTTACCAGTTGAATATATAGATAGTATCATCTTAGGTCTCCTGATGTTTTGTTTGCATGGCATAAAAACTATAGCAATCTGGAAACCCCAGGTAAGTGAATGATGTTTTCTTTTCTCTTTTGAAGGTTTTACATCAATTAATGCAATAAGAAAGTCACTAATTTAATTAATAATCATTGAAAATGCTCCCTTGTCCTGACACCTCTAAATTTACCCTCAATTAAATAATACTTTCATTTTTATTTATTTCTCTCTATTAACTAAGCACCTACTGTGTGCTCAGTATCATGCTAAGACTAGACCTCATAGAGAAATGAGTCAGGAGCCTCTCTATTACAGGGCTCAAGAGATCATGTGCAAAAGAATTTCAGTTTATGTTTTCCTCTTAATTGTGCATCAAACCTCTCTATTTCTAGCAATTTACTTTACCTATTTCCTAATAATGAAGCTTTTCATTATTGTATTAAGGCATTTGTGCTTGTATTGTCTAAGTGGCACCTGTTTTCAAAATACTTAGGAATATTAATTAGCTTGGTTTTCAACACAAAAGATAAAATTATGTTTTAGCAGCACAATTACCTTTTATCAGTTGTAACAATGAGATTTATTTTACATATTAGCTTTGTGATAGTATATAAACAAATGCAAGAAGAAATATACAAAGTTATTTTCCACTACTTCTATTTTTAAGATATCAATATTGTTGAGAAATAAGCTACTGATATTGAAAATGCATAAAATCTTTACCATTTTTCACTTGACAGAAACTCATGAATAAGTCAGTTTCATATAGCAGAATCAATATAAAATAAAAATTTAGGTACTTTCTTTTTTCTTCCTTTCAATTTTTGTTAATTACTTATTCTTGGTTTGCTCGTAAAAGCTGAATAAAAGTAGCGAGCTAATCCATAAACGCCCCCTCGTGACAGTCTCCAAAAATGCACGTGTCTTCACGCCTAGTTACTGTGCTCTCCTCCTTTTATTTCCAATGTTATATAACTACATACCATTTTGATAAGAAATTATCGCTTTTATATTTTATCTGATAAAATCCACTTATTTCTTTTTTAATAAGATACATCTAATTTCTTACGATTTAGACAGATAAACCTATGCCAATTGCCTTTCCTGTTCAGGGTAGCAACTAGAAAACTGTAGGATGAATTTGGCTTTAGCTCTCACTTTATTCTAGGTTTGGTAAAAGGCTAGGGAGTTCTGGATGAAAGGGAAAGAGCCCTTTTTCAGCCACTTCTTGAGAACTTATTTTTCTAAGCAAGGCAGTTGCAGCTCTATCACTACTTTTTAAGAAAATAAATACATTGAGTTAGCTCTTGCCATTCCTTTGTAAGTGTTTACTTTTTTTCTTCCATAATTTACTTCAGTGATCTAACATATTCTGTAGCTCTGTTTGAAGTCCCTAGAAGCAATTTGTATAATTTACACTTTAAAATAAAGAATTATAAAAAAATACTTAAATGACATATACAGAACTAAAAGTAATTAATGCTTCTCTGCAGGTCGGGGGCCATGTCCTCCCTAAACGCAGACTTCAAACACACCTGCATCCAAAAGAACGCTGACAACCCTCTTGAAAAGGTTGACTTTCAGTATGTACTTCTTTAAATACTTTGCCAAAACTTTTGTGTAGCCCTGGAAGACCTAACTTTACTCCATTTCCAAAGTGTAAAAGAATGATATAAAAAGTTTCCTTTCAAGGTTTCAACTTGAAACACCATACCCTAAAGAAAGAGATGATATTTCTTCAAAGAATACGGTTGTCACATTTAACTTAGTCAGTCCTATATTTGAACAATTTACTTCATTTTGAGATTGTTTTTAGTCTGAAATAATAATAACAACCTACCTCCAGCAGGATTGGGAAATGGCAAGCCCATAAGCTATAGAAGGCTCTTGAAATCAGTTAGTGGAGGGCAGGACAGACACATAGATTTCTCATATATTTCTCATCCATATCCTGCCTGCATCAGGCTGCCTGTATTGTTACATTTGGATGACCCTCAAATGAAAGTTATAAATTTCCACTTTGCCCTTAAAAGGAAAAAATAAGTTTGACTCAAAGATCTATATATCTCTTCAACTTAACAGACTTATAGTGGCAGCCATTATTATCAGAAAATAGTGTACATTTGTGATATGAACTAAAAAAATAACTTATTTTTGTATTCCTATATATGTATATACATTCATTACTTTTCATCTTTGATCAAATTTTAAAATAGTATGATTATGTGATATGCTTAATTTTTATAGATATTAAGAACATTAATGTTAATTCAGTGTGTTTATACATTAATGTACTTGAATTAAATGTTTTTCATAATAAACCTACCAATTAGTAACAAACTCTACATTTTGTTTCTCAACCTGGAGGGGAGGTGTCATTGAATCCTCTAGAATGAAGATATCAGTGATCTGTGTGGAATCGGACAAAGGAAGGTCTGAGAAGGCAGAAAATAGATACATGCTATTGTTACCCCAGCAGGGTGATAGAACCTGAATATTCTGCCATTTTGAAAATGTTCTTCGGGAAGCTATGGATAGGATGCTATTCTCACTCGGTGTTCCCTGACAATAATATTGTCTATTAATTTTACAATCATATATGAATTTCAAACTGTAGTTCAGAATGATAGAAAAGGGTTATCTCTTATAAAATCTACAGCCATTCTGTTGAACTTTACTCTGGAACCATATCTTCAGTCTTTCTACCCACTCTCCACCTTTACCAATATCACCTTATTTAAAGATATCATCAGCATTTTTCTTTCAGTGCTGAGGTCAAATCCAGAACATGCTAATTCTGTACCACTAAGCTATATCTCCAGAGCTAAAATACCATTATCTTCCATCTATCATAAAATAAAATTGTTGCTCTTAAATTAAGTCTTTTACTCACAACCACCACTTTCTGCCAACACGACCAAACATACAGAATAAATTCTCTGTTTAAAAAAAGCAGTCAAGGTGATGTTTTGACAACACAAATTTAATGAAACAACATTCTGGACTCTGGAATGATTTTCTGTCACTCACGGGATAAAGTGCCTGAACCTAACTACCCAAATACTTGACCTTCTTTCTTGACCTTCCATGTATACTTTTCCATTTTGTGTCTATGCACTTGTGTCTAGTTCCTTCAAACACTCTAATTCCTTTCTGTTTGTATTTTTCTTTCTACTACCTTTTACATAAATAGTTGTCTACTTATCTGATCTCAGCTAAGTACTTTCACAGAATAGCCTTGTTACTTTCAGGACAAGTATAGTGTATAGTATGTGGATAATTAACTTACTCCTAGTTTCTTTCCTCCACATGACTGATTATAGTTTATACTTAGTGTGTGTGTGTGTGTGAGAGAGAGAGAGAGAGAGAGAGAGAGAGAGAGAGAGAATACTAGTGCTTGAACTTAGGAGCTTGAGCTCTCTACTTGGTTTGCTCAAGGACCCTAAGTAGTAGTAGAGCTCAAGGATCTACTAATTGAGTTACACCTCCACTTTTGGTTTTTGCTGATTAATAGAGATAAGATGCTCTTATACTCTTAGACTTTTTCTGTTCAGGCTGTTCTTGAACCATGACACACAGATCTCAGCCTCCTGAGTAGCTACAACCCAATGTTTGGTTTATATTTAATTTTTGATTCAATGATGTGCTGATAAGTACAAGCTACTAGCTTCATTCAACTCATAATTTTTTTCAGACTGTGTCCAGTTGCTCTCTACTGTAAGTTCCAGGACCTATAACTGTATTTGTTACTTAAATGGGACACAAAGATTATTTTTTGAATGAATGAATTGCTTATTGTTCTCTCTGCTAAAGGAATGTATCCTGTGTTTAGTCTTTCTTCAAAACAAATGTATCCTACTCAATATTTTGTTCTCTTTTTTCCCAGTTCTAAACTGATTTCCTAACCTTGCCCAGCAACTTCACTGTCTTAATCCAACGATGCCACCTATTGGTTCCTCTCTTCCGCAGGTATTCAGCCTACTGAGAGATCTTAGACACGGAATGCACACTGCTTCTCCCACTGCCTTAAACACATAACTAAGTTTAACTCCATCTACCCTTTTTTCATATGGATGCACATACCCTTCCTGCCATTTTTCCCATTCCAAATTATGTTCTACTATTCAAGAAATTTTCTTTTCTTTCTTCTTCTTGAACTCTTCCCTTCTCTTTGTCTTTCTCAGCTTCTCTTCCTTCTTCATTTTCATTATTACATTTTTTAAGAGAAAAATGTACTACTTGGAAGTTCTACAAATTTCAGGAGTTTAGATGAGGACTGGTCATGAGAGCACTGTCTGAAATATCTTAGCCTTACCAAACCAAGACGATGTGTAATTATCTCAAAGTCTTTTGAGTAGAAACTACAGTTCTAGTATGTTGATGTTGGTGCTGGAATCTACACCTGCATTAAGTATAATTTTTCTGGATATCTTCAGCAAATTACAAAATCTAAATGATGTGCTCAGTTATTAAGTAATGTTTGACAATTATACATCTGTAGTATTAAATTCAGTGAAACAGGTCATTGAAAGTATAATGGCAAGAAAATAAGACAAAGGTAAAGAGAAAATAAGATTGTCTTATTATTTTCAAAGTAGAATTACTACTTGCTAATCCAAATCATGCTGTTCTTAACATTCGGGCTTATGATATAAAAGAAAATGTTAATGTTAACGCAGGTTTAGTACTAATTATGTATATGTATATAAATTATGGATATATAAGTTATATCCATAATTTAAGAATTATTAAATGCCAAAATTAATTTTTATAAAGTTATCTCATATCAACATTGATTATTTCTTGGCTATTTTTGCATGAAATATCATGTCATTCTTATATTTCTAGAAATCTTTAATATATACTGGATTGAATATTACTTACCATCCTAGGTTGACAGTTCAATAAAAGAATTATGGTCATAGTAGTATAATTTTTAGAAGTTGAAATTTCCAAGATTTATTTTTAATCGTTCCACTATTTAGAACAAAAATAACAAGTAAAAATAGGAATTACAAAAAAAATAGGAATTACATCTCATGTATGTTTATTCTATGAAGCTAATTACTTAATCTTATGAATTTATAAATACTTTAACCCACTTAGAGGACTGCTTCTTTTAAAGAAGCACAATTTCTCCTATAATTGTGTTCTTATCATCAAACATTTCATGAATAGCTTTTCTTGCATACCATGTACAACAGATACATGAAGAAACCAAAATCTCTTCCTCCTGAAGCATAAGAAAACCTCACAAGAAAATTGGACATTTATATTCAATGGGGAAATGAAGGAAAAATAGCTATGCTGGTTTTATTTTATTAGTAAAAAATACTAATCTTGCACAAGTCAAAGAATTCACTTTTTAAGATTTTTATGACAAATTGTTCAGTCATTTCTCTGGCATTTCTCATACAATAAATCGGAATACATTATTTATTGCTTAAAGTAGTATTGTCATTATTTTTCAAAAAAAATTAATACTGCTGGGAACTGGTGGCTCATGTTTGTAATCCTACCTACTCAGGAGAATCATGATTCAAAGCTACTCCATGTAGGAAAGTCTTTGAGACTTTTATCTCCAATGAAACACACCCAAAAACTCTGAAGAAGAGTTGCAGCTCAAGTAGAGTGCTGTCTTTGAGGAAAAAAGCTCAGGGACAGTGCCTAGCCTATGGATTAAAGCTTCAGGACTCACACACACACACACACACACACACACACATGCAAATTAGTAGACGAGTTCTAAACAAAAGTATGAAAACCAATTAAAAAAATCCAGGCAATACTCAACCAGAGTAAATTTATGGAAAAATTAATAGCTAAATGAATGTTATCACATGGTAACCATTCTATACATTTTATGCATACTAAAGACTGCAAATTGTCATTCAGATATGTGTGTAAAAATATTTAATCTTTGTTTATAAAAATCTGATTTTGTTTTATAAAAGTATGGAGCAACTTATATAGAGTTCTTTGTAGAAATATTTTATGTATATACCTTATGATTATTTCTCGAGAGAAGAATTCAAAGTTGACACGTACTTTTTTTCTTACGACATTTTTTCCCACAAGAGTCATTTTTGTCCTAAGATAAACTAAATAAGCAAAAGAGAAGACTATTGAACTGGTTATAAGATTCCATAAGCAAAACATCCCGTCATAGCTGCACTTTAGTGGTTCTTACCTAAAAATCCTAGCTATTCAGAAAGTTGAGCTCTGAGGATAGTAAGTTGAAGTCACAATGAGCAGTTCAAGGACTTCCACCTCCAATTAACTAGAGGGAAAAAAAAAGCTGGCTCATGTGGTAAAGCACCAACTCTGAGAAAAATGCCAGGCAACAGAGCAAGTCCCTGAGTTTCAGTCCTAACACTGGAAAACACACACACACACACACACACACACACACACACACTGAGTCTAGTTTTCATATATGCTTTAACTTCAGAGGAAGACTCAGGGCTTAAACTCAGAACCCTGCATTTATTACCAGTTAGGTGTTCTACCCTTCATCCATGCTCCCATACCCTTCATATATGATTAATATTCCATATTACATAAATTAAAAGAAACTCATAGTGGTTTTTTCAAAATTTGCAAGATCCCCTTGAAGAGATTTCTATCTTCAATATGTCCATTTTAAAATTGGCTTAAAGAAAACCATGAGGGGCTGGAAAGGTGGCTTAGGGGTAGAGTTCTTGCCTTGCATGCATGAGGCCCTGGGTTCAATTCCTCAACACCACATAAGCAGAAAAAGCCAGAAGTGGTGCTGTGGCACAAGTGGTAGAGTCCTAGCCTTGAGCTGAAGAGCTGAGGAACAGCGCTCAGCCCCAGAGTTCAAGCCCCAGGACAGAGAAAGAAAGGAAAGAAAGGAAAGAAGAAAGAAAGAAAGGAAGGAAGGAAGGAAGGAAGGAAGGAAGGCAGGAAGGAAGGAAGGAAGGAAGAAAGGAAGAAAGAAAGAAAGAGAAAGAGAGAGAAAGAAAGAAAGAAAGAGAAAGAGAGAAAAAAAGAAAGAAAGAAAGAAAGAAAGAAAGAAAACCATGAGGAACTATCCTGAGGTCCAATATTTCTAATAAAGCATATTTATATGATAATTATATACACATAGAAGTGTAAGTCTTACATGCTGTAATGTGGTCTTCTATATCCTATTAATTAAAATTAGAAAACAGGATTAGAGGACTAGATCCTTTAGAGTACCATGATCACTGGAATAGTTAGAAATAAATTACTTATCAAGTAGAGCCAATACCAGCCAAGCTATAGAATCAACCAAAGAGTCCATTAGCTGAGATGTGCATGAAGAAAACAAAGTTTATATATGCGTCACAAAACAGTATTCAACCTTTAGAATGCAGGAAAGTCTTCATTTGCAGCAATAAGGATGAACCCAACTACATGATGGAAAGTGAAATAAGCCAAGCCCAGAAGTGCCACAGGATGTCTGTCTACACAGAGGCTGAGGAGCTACCTCACAGAAACACAGATGATGTTGATGGCCAGGGAGGGGAGTTGTAGAGAGAAGACCTTGACTAAAATATACAAAATTCAATTAGGACACACTGGATTACTGTATTAAATGCCATAGCAACTGTAGTTATTAACAATGCATTGTATTCTTGAAAATTTCTGAGAGTAGATTCTAAGTGTTCTCCTCCCCAAAGATATAATAAACATCTCATCTTGTACACAATAAATATCCATAATATTAATTTGTGAATTTTAATAAAATAAGTTAACAATCAGTAATTGTGTATTCATTGATATTAAAGTCAAGTAATCTTGTATATACTTTCTATGTGTACTAATTTAATATCTTCCAGTTAATTAGTAGATATTATTTAGGTCAGATAAAACAAATAAGAAGAAAAGATTCATATTTTCAATGAAAATAATGAGTCATACCTCTCTTCTTAAAGTTTACATGCTTTCTGCCAGATGCCAGTGGCACACTCCTGCAATCTTAACTGCTCAGGAAGGTAGATCTGAGAATCTTGGTTCAAAGCCAGCCCATGCGGACCACTTCTCCAACTAACTGCCCTAAAAAAGCAAGAAGCGGAGCTGTGGCTCAAGTCTAGAGCACTAGACTCGGGCAGAAAGCTCATGGACAGCACCCAGACCTTGAGTTCAAGCCCCAATATTGGCACACATAACATTACATGTTTTCTGCCTCTGTTCTCTTATCAGGCCATTTATTTCTTTATTTTCGCTATTTAAATTTTTTGCCATATCACAAATTTTATGGGGGGTTTTGGGGTTTTTGTTTGTTTGTTTTTTTTTATCAGTCGTGGGGCTTGAACTCTGTGCGTGGACATTGTCCCTCAGCTCTACAACTCAAGGCTAGGGCTCTACCATTTGACCCACAGCGCCACTTCTGGCTTTTTCTGCTTATGTGGTGCTGAGGAATCGAACCCAAGGCCTCATGAATGAAAGGCAAGCACTCTACCACTGAGCCACCTTCCTAGCCCTTATGTTAAATTAAAAATAATAAATCATATCATCAGAAAAAAGTATTTTGAGGATTTAAACATCAAAATTAATAAAAATAATATTTTAACATGTAATCTTAATATAATTTCTGATAAAATGAAATTTTATGATAAAATAGATAGCATGTAAAATTCTTCACATTCATGTGAAGAATTATAGGACTATTTCCTGTACTGTGAGTTTCCTATTCACAATAGAGGAAATGACAAATCCTTAAACAAAAGTAAACCTAAGTATTAAAGCGCCATATGTGTGAAGATAAAATTATTTAGTCCATCTAGTGTTAGTATTTTAACTGTTCAAATCTTGAAATTCCAATAGATTTGAGAGGTCATTTTATTCTGTCTTCTATTCTCTACCACTTAGCTAATTCACAATGAATTAAACCAGACTGAAACTTTACCCCATTAATGTTTAATTCCAAAAGTTAAGCCTGATTAGCTACTGTTAAATTTTAAATACTTACATTCAACACTCATTCAAAATTCTCCACTGATAAGATTATTTATACCATTCACTTAGGACATATGTAATGAAAGGGAAGGAATGAATGTGGGTATGTCTAGATATGTGATATTAATTCATTTATCCAACAAATACATATATATGCATTTATAATAACATATTATTTGATAGTTATCATTTTAAACTCTTTAGTGTTTATTTAGTATTTTTATACATCTACTATGAGCATTTTTGGAGTTCTTCAATGTATTCACAGGAGATATTTTGACATTATGTACACATTGTACTTCATATGTATATTTCACATGGTGTCATAATGAACATTATCTATCATTTAAATCTATGTTATATAATAGTGTGGATAAGTAGTTCTGAAGCAACATAGTAATTTGATTTTACCAGAGTTGATCTTAGTATATGTGAACATACATGTGTGTGTTACGTGGCCTTCACGATCATCATTACATTTTAATCATATTTCTGAATGGAAATAAATCAAATACAAAACTGAGGTTACCAGCAGAGGAATAATAGTACATTAAAGGAAATATTTGTGAATTTGAATTCTCTTTTTTCCAGGTAAGTACACCAAATACTTGGCTTTTAGTATTGAAAGTTTTTGGAAATGACCATGGGGAAAATAAAAGAATTTATTAGGGAAATAGGAAATATAAAACAGACCATTTATGTATCAGAATATGATAATGACATATTAAGTGGTAGAAAAATCTATACATATGCATACATTATATGAACACATAGGTTCCTGGATTTCTCCTTTTTGAAACTTATTTTCTCTAGTGATTCTTGACAGAGAAAGAAAGGGATTGATTTTGAGAATTTTACCTATGTTATATGCAATAGGAAGAAGAATAAGAAATAATAAACCTGTTAAGATTTTTTAAAGGATTTGAAATTTGGTGTTTTTATGTATCCCCAAATAATTTTTTTGTTTGCTGAAGTCACAACAATATGTACCACATTATTTATAGTAAGCCTAATCAATGAATTTCATTATAAAGCTACCCATAATTTAGTGTACTTAAAACATAAATGTGGTCATTGAACTGCTGACAAACCATTTTTATTGATAGAAATAGCTGGAGTTGAAAGAAGGATCTTGAAAAGTTTATCGCTTTAGTTTTTCATCCACTACAAACTAATAAGCAAAAACATATGAATTAGAGAAAATACTTCATTAAGTTACTTTTATTGGGTGAGTCAATGTGATATGATTACATTTCAGAGACATTTAATTCCCTATCATATAAAATCACATTGATGTTTGGTTATATTTTCTCTTCTGGTGATGTAGCCATTCAGGGTATTTTACTCCTGTGAAAGCAAAGATAATATGAAGTTAAAAACTAAAGTCATTTTCATCAAAGCTAATCATAAATTTTATTCTCTTAAGTGTTTCCCAGAGTAATCACATTGCAGGTCTATAAAGGAGACTCTTCAAAGTACTCTTGGGTCTTGGGTTCTAATTAGAAAGAATCCCATCAAACTTGGGAGCTTTACCATACCGTGCTGACAGTAAGAGAGAAATAAACAACAAAAACACCCACATTTAGTTCATGAGGCTTTGCAGGAGTCTATTGAACACTGATATTTTAGGAAGGTATTTCTTCATGTTGAAAGTATAATTGGCCATTCATTACTTAGTGGCCAGCTTTGCATTGGTTCGCACCCATTTGTATAACTCATGTAAATGCATAAATGCTCCTTTTGAAATGACATAAAACTTGAATCATTGCATAAACTAGCAAATGAGAGTTGCACGCTATCTTGCACACAGGTTCCTTTTGATTGGTTGGTAAAGGTAGGTGAACATCACAGATGCAAAATGTTTGCTGTGAAGAATGTGTGTTTACAGGTGTGGAATACCCTAAGGATGAGTAGTGATACTACCCTGCTGCAGGTGCAGACTGTGATAAACAGGAACTTGTCTTTCCCCTAATCACTTCTCTCCCTCCCTTGTCTTGCTTTTGGATTATCTCAATTCACATTTAAGTATCTCTTCTGCACAGCATATACAGTGGACTATCTTTATTTAGATATACATATGACTAGATCATCTGTGAATAAAGCCCCAAATGCATTCGCATGAGAAAATGGAGTGGTTTAATTTAAATATTTTTTGGGTGCTAGAATACTAATAAACATCTGGAAGAACAGATAAAACTAGATAAATGTTTAGCCTTGTTATGAGTAACACACTAGCATACGATTAGGTTTATAATGGTTGTAATTTAACAAAACTGTTGTATGAAATATTTTGTTTAGCATTCATTAAAAACTGTTAATGCACTTGTGTTTTTCATGGACTAAATTTTTTTCAGCAGGCGCACATTATTAGTATAATACAAATATGCTAAAAAGCAAACAGTTTGGTGTTAAAATGTTTTAAGTAGGATTGTGAAAAGAAATTTTACACCAATCTTTATTTTTGCCCATTTTTTACAGGGAAAAAAATTTTTTTACCACAAATTCCATATTTTAATGATATTATACCAACTCTATTTTTTAAACTCATTTTGTCACTGTTTTGTAACAGAAACACTGTAAATATTATAGATGTGGTAAACTATTATACTTGTTTTCTTATAAATGAAATGATCTGTGCCAACACTGACAAAATGAATTAATGTGTTACTAAGGCAACAGCCGCATTACATGCTTTCTCTTTCACAGTAGGCAGCAGAGCATATGGTTTTCTCTTAATGGAACGCTAGCTTCTCATTAACATACCAGTAGCAGTGTCAGAACTTAGAAACCAGCCTAACAGGGAGATGGAAAAACTTATAAATTAGACCCTTCAGTACTATTGAGAAGGAAATGACTGATGTTCTAAGGTACAATATTTAGCTAATACTCTGCCCTTTTCTGCACCTTCTTTCTACAAAAAAAAAAAAAAACTTTTTTCTTACAATAAATATAAATATAAATATTGAAGAGCAAGTAATTTTTACCATGCTTCAAAGAGTGATTGGCACACTGATTTTGATACCTCTTCTTTATAATAATATGTCATTGCCTTTTTTTGTTCCCTGAATGTTTTAAACAGCTGTATGTTTATCACCCTCTTTCAATTCAGTGAAGCAGTTAAAGTATAAAGCTGATTTTCATATCTTCCTAAATGAGATAATCAGGTAAACAAATAAACAAACAAAAGCAAACCTAAGATGACTGCCCAGGAAGAGATGTGAAGCCACCAAGAAGTCATGATTGATAATGGAAGGAAGGGAAGGACAATTTTAATTTAGTTTAGTTAGTCCCTCATTTGACCTGGTATGGTTGAAACTCTATTTAGCTGTCTCAAATCATAATTATGGTGATTTGAAAATTTCACCATTTTCCTGAAATTTTTACCCATTTTCCTCTTTATACTCCTCATTAGGAACTCAATTGCTGTGTAGAAGTAGAGCAATGTGAAGTCTGAGACAACAAATGTTAAAATCTAATCCTATCCATTTGGTCTGGACGTTGTACTTATGCAAAGAATATCATGACTCACTCTATGACCTCACATTCTAGGAATTCCAGAAGTGGAAGCATGGATTATCATTACTGTTTTTAATCTTCATAACATTTACCTATAATGAGATGACTGATTGTTCCAAAGTGAAAGTTGTACAAAAGTAATCTGTGTGTCATAGCATCTGGAGAGAAACTTCCAGAGAGAAAGCAGATGTATAAATCTTTTAATAAGAGGGCACTGTTGGCTCATGCCTGTAATCCTAGCTCCTCAGGAGGCTGAGATCTGAGGATCGCAATTCAGAGCCAGCTGGGGCAGGAAAGGCCTTGAGACTCATCTCCAATTAACTA
>NW_012267384.1:3846982-3862134 GCF_000151885.1 Dipodomys ordii | reverse complement strand
GTGTGTGTGTGTGTGTGTGTGTTGTCAAATCAAAGCTTGATTTTGTTTGTTATACTTCCTTGCAAATTATAAACTGATATCTTGAGAGAAGATAAAAGATGATTTCTACAGAGATTGAAGTAAAAACTGTTAGAAAATACCAATAGCTTCAGCTTACTCTCTTCAGAGATAAAATGTTAAGCAAATTGCAAACTGGTTGGTTTCTTAAATAAAATGGCTAGAATCAAGCAAAAGAATGAGAAAAGGAAGAAGGAAGGAAAAATAGTGTACCTGACTCCCTTCCAGTCAGGAATATACTCATCGCTGTAGGACTATTTATTCATAAACATGACATAACATGCTGTATTTGCTTTAAAAATAACAGTTAACACAAGATAGCAGGGGGAGGGGTACATTCAAATACCAATTACCTCACTGGAGAAACTCAAAATGAATAGATGGTCTGACATTGAAATGGGAATTGTGGCAAATAGCTTCAATGGAAGGTAAATGTTTAATTTTCTCAATTCAACTGTTAAAAAAAAATCCCAACATATCTATCATATCTGACACTTAGAATATTCAATTCAAAAATAATATTTATTTCTCAAAAGTCATTTTCTTCAGTTGGAAAATATATGAATCAGTCTGTTTTCTCTCTTCCAATGTAGTCCTGTTCATTTTTATGAATTAGGTTTTATGCACATTTCTAGAGTTTTGTTCCAATTGTGATTCAAGCTGGTTAAGAAGAATACAGACATTTTTCTGCTTTTTTCTCTCAAATGAAGATTATCTGATTTGAAAAGAACAAATCTTGTATTTGTTTTTTCTCTTTCCCATCCAACATGTCCACAGACATGGCTTGCCTTGCATTTAGCGGGCAGGGAAATGTCCACATGTGGCACACCAAAGTATTTTATTAGGGCGCCATCTGCTGGTGTCAGGCAACCAATGACTTGAAAAGTAGATTTGAGTCACTGCACTCAAATAACTTCCTTCTCTCTTTCTGAACTACAGTATACACAATTTTCAAATGATTGCCTCATGGCTAATTCCTAAGCACTTCAATAAAGTAATATAAAATATAGCTTTATTCTGAAATTAGAATAAAACAGAGGTATCAGACATGGCTTTGGTTTGTTGCCTTCACTTTGAATTCATTTTTTTCATTTCCATGGCTTCCCTGACTTAAAACAAAAAGCTTTGCTAAATTCTCAGAAGTGCATTGCTTGTGATTATACCCATTTCAATGTGTAAAAACTTCATTTACCTAGTTGCTAGTTGTTCTGTATACGTTACTATGTGGTAGATATATAATTTGTTAACTCTCCCTGAAGCAAGCTTATCAGGATAGTCTTTATTACTCAAGTGTTTTCCCAGCCTACCTTCTCTCAGATATGAGAAGTAACTACTCTATCATTTCCTTCCTTACTTATCACTTAGCTATACAGACTTGTGCAAGTCTCTCAATTTTCCTGAGGCTTCTTTCTAAACTATAAATTATAGGTCTAGATCTCACTTATACTCACCTCAAAAAAAAACCTATAAAGTTAAACAAAAATAAATGCACATTCTTGGAAGAGAGCATGTAGCATCATAAACACAATAATACTCAGTTACCTTGTTGTATTTGTTTGTTATCTTGTCCTATCTGGTGTTACTATGGACAGGCTTTACACAACAGAAAGGTTTATTTCACTCACAGCTTTGGATATTCATGGGCATGAATCAGCTCTCCAAGTGCCTTCTTGGGTACAAACACGTCAGAAATACCTTTGTGAGGAAGAGGGCACAAGGCAAATCAGAAGCTAGACAGAGATTTTGGTTCCATAATTCTCTCTGTGGCACACTCCAAGCTGACGTAATCAGTGTCTTCCTGCTATAGCTCCTACTTCATAAAGTCCCCACTACCTCCTACACTGCCACACTGTGGACACATTAACCCTGGCGGGGGTGGAAGGGTAGGAAATGTGAGGAGGCATACTCAAACTGTATTCAAACCACAGCAGTTGCTCATGAAGTATGCCAAAGAAGATTTTATCGTCAACTACAGAATCAAAGCTTAACAGTAACTCTAGAGGTACTTAACTTCCAATTTGAAGATAATAAATGCTTATATAAAGTTTGTATTTGGGAGATGAGGGACAGAATAATTATTTTACGTACCTATCTCCTCCACAATCCTATGAGTGCTTAACTGGCTTAAAATGTCAAATCCTTAACATCTTGCTGAAATTTTTCTTGGTCTGATATCCTGCCTCTCCATCTTTATTTATCTATAGTCTTTTCAAAAGTAGGATTCTAGGAATAATGGGCTTTCCATTTGCCTGGGTGAATCATGTTCTTACTCCTTGGATTTTGTGCATGTCCTTTTCTCTCTTCATTTCTCGACCCACTGTGTCACCCAGGGTCAATTTCCTGGGTCATATGGCCTTTCCTGGGTTCTCATAATTCTCAGTATTCCAATTGCCCTGCCTTCTACCTTGCATTCCCATAGGGCCTGGTTGGGGTCTGGCTAAGACTCCCTTACACTGCCAGTTTAGAAGATCAGCACAGGCACTGATCTCCAGTTGGAACCTGATTAATATGTACTAAATAAGGGACCATACATGTGGGCATGTTTATTTGGGAAGAGTTAAAAGAGGCAACAAGAACTATATTCTTCCAGCAGGGCTAAATTGCTAAAAGTAATGAACATCTTTTAGATAGTTCCTTTAGGACTTTACCACTGTTCTCATTAGTTAATATTGTGTGTGTTTATATTTGTATGTGTACTTATGCATGTGTGTGTGTGCACGTGTGTTTTTGTGTGCATACTGGGGCTTGAACTCAGGGGCTGGGCTTTATCCCATAGTGTTTTTTTTCCAAAGTTGGTGCTTTGTCACTTGAGCTATTCTCCATTTCTGGCTTTCTAGAGTTTTAATGGTTACTTGTAGATATGGATCTCACAGACTTTTTCTGTCTTCCTGGTTTTAAACTGTGACCCTTAGATCTAGACATCTGAGAAGCTAGGATTTATATGTGTGAACCAATTACACTAGCATTAATATCTATTCTATTTATGTATTAAGTCAAAAAATATGGATGTAATTGGTGAAGGTTGTATTTAGGTGGAAATTACCTTGAATTTCTATTATTGGCATATTTAAGCCTTCCTTTATGGTTGCCTACTAAATTATAATAGTCATAAAATGTATAAATATATCGTGTATAAGTATATCATAAATATTTATATATGAATACTATGAATATTATATATATAACAATTCATTCAGTTACTATGTACAGAGTCCTACTGTAGGCCTAGCAGTCTTGTAAGCTCTCAACCAAACAGTCAAAAATTCTTGGCCTTTTTGAATTTCTTATTATATAGATAGATAGACAGATGGATGGAGAGATACAGAGATAGATAGTTTAAGTTTTCTTGATTTGGTTAAGCCCAGAAGGTAAACTGTAAACAGACAGTGCCAGAGTCCAGACATCTGAGCAAGGAAGGAGTTACTATCTTTGCTTCCAAAGGCAGAGGGAAGCAGGGGTTAGGAAATGGTGCGTAGAAGCTGTCTGATAAAACTTAGGCCTTTGTGGATGACATTCAGTCCACATGAAGTGTCCCTGTAGGTGACAGAATGGACCCTTGCCTGCTACTTGCTTCCTCTCCTGGTCTTTTTATTTAGAGGAAGCCAGAGGGTAGGACACTCAGGTAATGTATCTACATGCTTAGTTAAGTTCTGGAAACACAGCCTAGGGGTATTTGTCTGGTAGGACAAGTGGAAAATATCCAGCACTAACCCTGATCAAGAACTTTTTAAATTATTATTTTTTTTCATACTCGAGTTATTTTCTAAATCCCGTGTTCTTTCAAATAATTGGCAGCTTTTGGGCCCCCAGTGGATGTCACCTGTTGGAAATTAGGGCTGATCTTCATAAAGTCATGCCTTTCCAACCAATATTAATGTGTCACATACTTGGAGACTGTTTTTTTAATCAAAAGGAAAGGTTTGGTGATCTCAATGTGAATAAATAGACTCATTCTAGATTGCTCCTTTGAGGTTCATGTTAGGAGTTTTGAAATGGGGTGGGAAGATTTGAAATTCTGCCATAATGGAGAGAATAGTGGCAAAATTCTAGTCATTTCCACCATTTCTGAGCCTCTGGAAATGCTACAACTGCAGCCCTGGCTACCGGCTTCTGCTCTGTCATGGTATGTTCAGGTGCAAAGAGGGGTAAAATGTTTTCTAGGCCCCATGGAACCTCTGAGGAGAAAAGTTTTCTTTAGTCACCATGGAGATTCAATCTAAATATACTCACGATCTAAAGGCACACACACACACACACACACACACACACACACACATGTAAGAACATTGAATTAGTCTTCATTTCATTTCACCCTCGTTTCTGATTTTGGTAGCATTTTCTCTGAAAATCTTACTAGAATTTTGCTCGGTGAGTCTTCCATACTTACGATTTAAACTTTCATAGAAAGAGCTAATTTCAGTCACTTGTAACTTATTTTCAGAACAACATAGTTACCTCTTTCTAACACCTCTGCGCTTCCTTGGCACCAAGTTAAATACAAATGCATCTTATAGTACAGGACTTCACAACCAACCATACGCTCCATATTGGCTCCATATTGTGGGAGTACCAAGATGTATGAGTTCTTTCTTGCTAGAATTTAAATTATAAAAATATTGGGAGCAACAAGGATATCTTACATGTTGAACACTGTAAAGTCATCCTTCTTCTTCTTCTTCTTCTTCTTCCTCCTCCTCCTCCTCCTCCTCGTGGGGCTTGACCTCTGGGCCTGGGTGCTGTCTCTCAGCTCTTCAGCTCAAAGCTAGCACTCTACCACTTGAGCCACAGTACCACTTCCAGTTTTCTGGTGGTTTATTGGAGATAAGAGTCTCTCAGACTTTCCAGCCTGGGCTGGCTTTGAACCATGATCCTCAGATCTCAGCCTCTTGAGTAGCTAGGATTATAAGTGTGAGCCATCAGCACCTGGCTCACTGTAAAGTTTTCATAGTATGATCTTGATTATTTTTAAAACTGAATTTTCTCAGCACTCTTTGAAATGTGACAATGACTCTACACAATAAGAATTTAAAGAAGGGGGAATGAATGCAATTATTATATTTAATAATATCCTATGAAAGCAGGAAAATTGAAGTGAGGAAGTAGATTGGAAGGGATGGGGGAGGATGATAAAAGGGATGATGTCGATCAAGATGCACTGTACTTATAAGCTGATTTGTTGAGTGATAACTCCTTTGTGCAACTACTTAAAAATAACACAAATATAATTAAAGAAAAATTAAACAGCTGGACACTTGTGGCTCACACTTGTAATCCTAGCTACTCAGGAGGCTGAGGTCTGAAGAGCACAGTTCAAAGCCAGCCAGTGCAGGAAAGTCCATTAGACACTTATCACCAATTAACCACCAGAAAACCAGAGGTAGCTCTGTGGCTCAAAGTGGTAGAGTTCTAACCTTGAGTCAAAGAGTTCAGGGACAGCAATCCACACCCTCGTTCAATTCCATGAGCAATGGAAAAAATAAACAAACAGTTAAAAAGAATTTAGTGAGTCCCCCAAACAAGTTGATGTAGTAATTAAGATATCTAGAATGCACATATTACCTGATAGGTAAAAAATACTCACATGAATTCCAGAAGCCCTGGGTTCTAATCCTGGCAAGTACTTCTTGCATGACTTGCTCTGATCTTCAGCTCTCTCTCTCTCTCTCTCTCTTCCCTACAGTAAGTCTTCCAATCACATTCATACTTCTATGAAAGCTGCAGGCTATTATCTCTGAGAATGTTGATATATTGTGTCTTTAGTTTTATGTACTTATTTTTATCTCTTAGGTCAGAATTGACTGTCTGACTGTATCCTCATTAACAAAGATAAGGACAGGATGTAATTTTTCAGAGCTGTTTAAGTATAGTCAGATCTTCAAAAGTATTTCAAAATATTTTGCAACTCTTCTACAATGTTGTGCTTTTATCTGCTAATAACGTACAAAGATGCAGGTCAGTGACAATTTTGAATATAAAAATTGTGGCTCGGTTTCCGATTCTATCCTTTGACTATATCTTTGGAAGGAGGATGGAAGATGTTGAGTTAAAGAACAAAATTACATTTTATAGTTTAGTTAAAATTTTACCAAAAAGTCAGATTCTTAGTCCACCTTTAAGTAATACCCTTCCTAAAGGTGACCCTGTGCAGTAGAATTTGGTCTCTTCACAAACAAAATATGATCCATGATAAATAACCTGGAATTCTACATGATGAATGAATACGAAATTTAACCCTATGACAATCATGAAATACTGACAGACACATCACCACACTAAAGTAGTAACTTCCAGGGTATGCTAGACTTTAGACCTCTGCTATGTGACTCAACTCTCTCCAAGTTGCAAATTCTATCTTATTATCTTCTGTTTAAGTGATTAGAAATCATGATCTCCCAATAATATGTATTAGTTTTTAAAAAGGAATTAAAAAAAATAACCTCTTTGAGAGCATCTTGGTGATATCAAATTACACCAGCGGAAGCCACCTTATCCATTTCCTTTGTACACCTGTTTGTATTGAAGCACTGAGAGGTCAAATGTATGTCTAAGATGTCTTGATATGTAAGTGGGGTAGTCAAAGATGATAAATCCAAGGCTGGGAAGGTGGCTCAGTGGTAGAGTGCTTGCCTTGCACGCATGAGGCCCTGGGTTTGATTCCTCAGCACCACATAAGCAAAAAGAAAAAAGCCGAAGTGGCGTTGTGGCTCAAGTGGTAGAGCGCTAGCCTTGAGCTGAAGAGCTGAGGGACAGCGCCCAGGCCCAGAGTTCAGGCCCCACGACTCACACACACACACACGCACACACACACACACACACACACACACACACACACAAAAGATGATAAATCCAGTTCAACTCTGTTCAAGAAAAAGCATGCTGATTGTAATGATATCAGGGATCATGAAATGAAGAATTTGGAGCTACGAGAGAAAGCTCTTCACCAACTGGAGCAGCTATGTGTAAGTCTGCCTTGGTCTTTCCAGTTACTCTCATTCCTTGACTCTCATTCAGCCTCCTTTCTCCCCCACTCCCCCTCACTTCCCTTCTCTCTGATAATCCTAGTTCCTTGAGTTAAAAGCGATTATGTTATTGTTCACTAGCCTTCTACCATTTATCCCCCATTCTAATACTACTGTAGCAGGACACGATTCTTGCCCCGCTCTCAGAATTCCCATCTTTAAATGAAACATTTTTGCTTTAATTCCAGGACCTGCTTTTTGTCAGCCTTCTCTCTTGAAAGGTCAAGTTCCCCATCAGTGCAGCCTCTGGGCTCATCCTGTTGACAACCAAACATCTCTGATACTTTCAAGTTTATTCTAGTGAGACAAGAGCACTGAGCTGAAAATTCCTTGAACTGTCTGTTGTTATAAAGGTGATATACAGGGGTTACAGTTATATAAATCAGGTAAACAGTACCTTTGGATCTATGTGTGATTTTAGAGTAAGTAGTGTGTGTTTGATAAATTTCGGTGCTCCAGCATTTGGTGTATAGATACTTAGAATTGTTACATCCTCTTGTAGGAGAGATTCCTTTTTTAGTGTGCAATGTCCTTTTTTGATTTTTTTCACTAATTTTAATTTGATGTCTATTTTATCTGATATTATCTGATATTAGGATTGCAACTCCACCCTGCTTACAGGGGCCATTTGCTTGATAGTTTTTTTTCCCCAGCCTTTCACTGTCAGAATATGCTTGTTTTGGGGGGAAAGGTATATCTCCTGAAGACAGCAGATAAGATGGATCTTGCTTTTTGATCCAACTAGTCAATCTCTGTCATTTAATTGGAGAGTTTAGTCCATTAATATGGAGAGTTAGGATTGAGAGGTATCTGGGAGTTCTTGCCATGTTATCCTTCTTAGGAGCTGTGCCATGTCAATTCTTGCTGTGATTATCTGGTTCTCTGTTTAGGAGCCATTTCTCTACCAACATCATATTATTGTTGGTTTTCAATGTTTAGAACATCTCAGAGTATTTTCTGTAATGTCCCTACATTTCTGTGCCTCCCTTACATTCCAAAAGACAGATACATGAACAAATAAGATAAAAAGAAAGAAAACAAAACAGCAATGAAGTAAAAAAAAAAAACCTTTGTGTCCATTTCCCAGAATTCATTTTGATAAATATTCTTTTATATGTTCAGAAGCACATACGCAGTGTACCTGTGGGTTCCTCCCCTAAGAGTATCCTCCTTTAGTCAAAGTGTGTATGTGAATGCCTAGAATCCTCTATAATTTATTATGCCCTGGTATATTTAGATCTAGCTCTGCAGATGAAAGAAAACAAGCATCTGTTCTCTCTCTGAGCTTGGCTTATCTCACTTAACATAATTTATTCTAGGTCCATCTATTTCCCTTCAAATGACTTAATATTATACTTTCTAATGGATGAGTAAAATTCCATTGTGTATGTGTATTTTTTGGATCCCCTCATCTATTGTGGGAGAGCTGGGCTGTTTCCATAACTTGGCTATTGTGAATAATGCAGCAATGAACATGGATGTGCAGATGTCTTTATGGTTTGTGATGTTCTAGGTAGATGCCCAGGAGTGGTATGGCTGGGTTCTAGAGGAGACCTGTATTTCGTTTTTTAATCTAAATTCTAGACTGCTATGAAGAGTGGTTGTACTAGTTTACATTCCTACCAACAGTACAAGACGGTTGAACTGAAAATTCTTAACCTAGACTCAGTCTACTACCTGATTATATAAATAACTAAAAGTTAAAGATGTATTTTTATTAATCAAGTAAAACCATACACATCAAATAGGCATTCTTCCAACTCTTCTACTGTAGTTATCTCTAGGGTATGCAGTAAATTAACATATTACTTATTATAATATAAGCAAAAGATAATGAGCATCTATAATTGCTGCTTTTAGAAACAAAGGTGCTAGGATCATGAGTTCCAGACCTACCTGACTTGTCTCAAAATTAGAATATTAACTTTAAAATAGTTATATAAACAACTTTCCAAAGTTGTTGAACATCAGCCAAGTTCCAAGTATAGAATTGTGTCCCCTTAAGTGTTAAGAGATTGGTAATTGTAAATAGTTTCAGGCTAGCTGATCATCTCTCCAAGGCTCATAATTCTAGCCAAAGGAAAAAATAGTGTTCATTGTAAGATATAAATGTTTAAGGTAATAAATTAGAAGTACATTTTCAAGAATCCTGGAGGACAGTGATGTACAGAAAAGATTTGTGAGAGAAATAAAATGAATCTAAAACCTACTTTCTATTCTTGAACGAACAGTTTCTCTCATCTTTTAACTGTCTTTCTCTGTTTCTACCTTGACTCTTTTGCTCCCTCTGAGTCTGTGCAGTAATGAGATTAGTACTGGAGATATCAAGAAAAAGATGCTGTGGTCCTAAGGACAAGTAGAAGGAGGTAGAAAGGAAATACATTAGGATGATGTAATGTTAGTATTGCAATGTTGCACTTCATGAAAAAGAGGGTGCTAAGGTACAAGAATTTTCATATCCCTTTGTAAGGATGCATAGGCTCAAGAAAAGCAGGAGTTGGAGATACATAAAATCATGCAAGAGAAATTATGGAAGTAGGCAAAGTTTACTAAATCCCTGTATCACATCTTTGGGAGAGATGAAGGAATTCCGTGATCCACTTTGCATTCAGAAAAGTTGTTCTAGAAGCAATGTGGGAGATATGCTATAGCTAGTAGTTAGGTCTAGAAGCCCAGGATGCTGAACAGCAATAGGCCAACTGAAGCCAATATGTTGATGATGATGACAAGTGGAACATAATGCCATTAATGACTGTGAGACCATAGAACTCCAGGTAAGTTTAGCAGATTGATCTGTGAGTCCCAGCCTTATATGATGGTCCTGTACATCTGGCAAGGATGAGAGGGTTTCTTTGTCTTAGTTTCTCTATACCTCTATAGCATTTCGGAATCTCAATTGTCAGATAACTTTGTGATTGCATTTAAGTCTCAGTTTAGCTGACTTTCCCCTGTCTTTGAACACTTTCCATCCCTGACGCTTTTTTTTCTCTGTCTCTTCTATGAATGGTTTTGTCTGGAGCTCTTGCTCAGCTTTCCAATATTCAGTCTATTGCTGCCCATAGGCTGGACTAGCCAGGAAGGAGCATTGTATGGAAAGTCTGCACATTCACAATTAGGTTTTGTAGTAGTTTATGCCAAGCAACCCTCACAAAGCTTTAGTTCTAGTATCTATAAGTCAAGTCTTTCATTAGATAATTTCAAAAATCTCATAGACATGAAAGTATAAATGCTGTAATAATTGTCATGTGCCTAGAACAAGGGCCAGAAATTTATTGGAGAAATGTGGGAAAGAGAAAAGTTAAAAGCAAAGACCTGAATTTCTAGCCCAGCTTTGCCACATTCTATTTTTGCATCATTGACCCTCCATTTTTCCCTTGTCTAATGAAACAGACCACTGTGTTGCCATTCATTGTGAATATGTGGAGAGTCTAGCACATGGTAGACATATCAGCAATGGGGAGTCTATCCTATTATGACTTGGAATTCAATTGAAGGATGGATATTTATACAAATTTTATATTTTTTGTAAGAGTAGAAACAGTGTGACCTATCAACTCTGTTACTTAAGACAGATATTTTTCAAAACAGTTTTTTTTTCTGGCCATTCACCAATTATCATCACTCTCCAGAGGGACTATGATGCATTTTTTCCTTATGTATCTCTATATTCATGTTTAATATACAATGGCATGGCCATGTGTGCATTAACAATTAGAAAAGGCAAATATAGGACTTTTGATTTAAAAGGTAACAAAATTTTCTGTCATCTTCAAAACTAAAGTGTTTGTTTTATAGTACTTATAATAGCACCTGGCTTGAAGTGTGACACAAGAGAAAAGTAAACTTGCCTGGATGCAACCTGTTTTGAACAGGATGATAGGATTTAGTGAATGCTGTGATTTGACTTGATGTGTGTGTGTGTGTGTGTGTGTGTGTGTGTGTGTGTGTGTGTGTGTGTGTGTGTGTGTGAGATTTGGAAACAATGAAAAATCACATAGTAGCAACTGAGGTAGTCAAGGGAATTGTCCCTATTTATGGCTTTCCCGGTGCCCTCTAAATCTTCTGGCAAGTTCTATACAGAAAGGGCTCTTACTGTCTGAATCAGGATACACTGGTTCATGGCTCTGGATAAACTTTCACCAAAAGTAGTCTGTTACCGATTAATATGATGTGTCTTTTAAGGAAATTAGAAGTTTATTCCAAGTTTGCATGTGCTATTCTTTTTCAGTGGAGTATAAATGAGTAGAGTCTCCAAAGGAGTTGGAAACACCATGGATTAAAAACTCAAGCAGTCATTCATTTAAATTCACGTAGCTATTTGTGTGAGAAAAGTTCTAAAGGATATGGACATTTTGAAAGGGCAAGAGGATTTTGATCAGGACATCTTTCTTTCTTTATATGCATTTTTACTCATTTTCCAAAAATATTTTCCGTCTATTGCTGTTAGGAGATGTCCCTGGTGCTTTATCACATTTCCATGTGTGCCTCTGCATCTCCTCAGTTCCAAAAGGTCGTGTGATTGTGTCTTGCCAATTAAACGTAGGATACATCATATGCCACTTCCTTTCTTGTTTTAGGCAGCAAAGAGTGGGTGTGCTTTTCAACTGGTGTTTTCTGCTATTTGTGCTCCCTGAAAAAACAAGATTTCTGGGTCTTCCTTGGAGAAGACCCTCAACAGATTTGCATTCTACTGAGATCTGAGCTGGATGAAAGTCTTTTCTCTGTTAAGCCACTGAGGAAACTTTGAGGTTTATCTGCTACTACAGCATAGCACAGGCTATCTTAACCATACATTTGTACTGTCCTTAATCTTTTCCATCTAATGTTTGTAAGCTCACTTAAGACAAGTTCCCATCATTTGTACATTGCATATGAAGAATCTGAGACTTGCAAAGACTAAATAGCTGCCTGAATTTAAGTGTTTTCGCTGGGATTTAAGTCTAGCTTTAGTCTGAGGCAATGTATTTCTTTTTAAAATCCTATTATTGCCTGGCACCAGTGGCTCACACCTGCTATCCTAGCTACTCAGGAGACTGAGAGCTAAGGGTCCGGGTTCAAAGCCAGCCAGGGCAGGAAAGAAAGTCTGTGAGACTCTTATCTTCAATTAACCACCAGAAAACCAGAAGTGGCACTGTGGCTTAAGTGGTAGAGTGCTTGCCTTGAGCAGAAGAGTTCAGGGATAGCGCCCAGGCCCAGAGTTCAAGCCCCATGATTGACAGAAAAAATTCTACTATTCCTATAATAGATAGAACTTACATATGAAGTGAGACTTTGCATTAAATTTCAGTATGTGGACACAACTAATTCCTTTCTTCCCTTTTTTTTTCTTTTTGGTTTCCACTTTATCACTGTTTTGATGGCTCTTGTGGAACAGGTAAAGCCTCTTGTTTCTGGGAGGAAACTCTTGATACAGAGTTGAAGTTAGACAAGGTACTAAAGCTTGTTCCAAGGTGTCTTTTAAATGGAAACCTCTCTTCATTCCAATGAAAGCTTGAGAGTAGCTGGAAACAAACAGCTATTTTGATTTCTCTGAGAGGAGTCATGTTTCCACATATGAATTGAAATAATTCTGGAGAGCTATCATGTACAGCAGTCATAATGTACCCAGTATAAACTACACTGGCAGTGTTCATAAGAGCTGCACTTCCGTAACAGAATAGAAAGGCAATCTTGTCTCCCTGTATTTCCTTTTGTTGTTGGTGGTGGTGATTGTCACAGAGCTTGAACTCTGGGCCTGGGCGTTATCCTTCAGCTCTTCAGCTCAAGTCTACTGCTCTAACACTTGAGCCACAGTGCCATTTCCGGTTCTCTGTTGTTTAATTGTAGATAAGAGTTTAACTGACTTTCCTGCCCCAGCTGGCTTTGAACCATGATCCTCAGATCTCAGCCTGCTGGGTAGCTAGGATTACAGCATGAGCCACCGACGCCCAACTTCCCTGTATTTCTTTATGTCCAATGTTGGGTGTTTGCATGAGTTTTGCTCATGGTTTCTCACTATTGCTGTAGCTCCAAGGCACATGTTGTCATTTAAATAACACAAGTAATAACACAGTCTTTCAACCCTATCCACAAAACTTATTTGATTCTTTAGATTGGATTAGAAAATATAAAATCTAGGGGTTAGTACATGTTTGTTTCCAACTTCCCTGTATTTCTTTATGGCCAATGTTGGGTGTTTGCATGAGTTTTGCTCATGGTTTCTCACTATTGCTGTAGCTCCAAGGCACATGTTGTCATTTAAAAATAACACAGTCTTTCAACCCTATCCACAAAACTTATTTGATTCTTTAGATTGGATTAGAAAATATAAAATCTAGGGGTTAGTACATGTTTGTTTACACATGGTTGTGGTTCAGTTTTGTAGAAAAGTCTCTTATCCACTCAAAATAAGCTCTATCTGTGTAAAGTTACATGTTTTATTTTCTGTTTAAATCATGTCGTGAAATCCTAAGGTGTTCTTATTTTAATTAACATTGATTTTCAGTGTTAAAAATAATTACTGTTGATATATATGAGAAAACATTTTTTTAAGTCTACCAAAAGTTATCAAGCTTACACATCAGCCCATAACAAATTCAACAGATAGCCATTCATCTTGGGAAGAGCCATCCTTTTGCTAATGTTTCTCACATTAATTTGAATATATTGTGCTGGCGTTATTATTAATTAAATAGGTAATAATGTAACACTCATTGAACAGGAAACTCCATGGCATTACACAGATGGAGTCATGCAAATATCCACAGTGACCACAAGGTGGCAAAGTATACAAATCTACATCATTTCCATGGTCTCTTCCTGAAGAAAACCTTGTCTTTCAGCATGGGGGATGGATGGGGTGGGGGCTATTTTTAAGATTCCATACAGGCTAAAGAATAGCAAAACACTACTAAGTTCTTAAAATTTGGTAATTGCTCTAAACCCTTCATTTTTCAGAAGAGTATATATATATATCATATTACTGTTAAAATTTATTTTACACTTTTTCTGCTTAGGTACAAACTTGAATTTCTTATATCCCAAATTTTAAAGGCTAAATTATTGAGTCCCTCTCTCACAGCATTTAAAATCCATTTCATATGTATACATGAGTCAGTTGGAAAGTGGGCGTTGTTGCAGCACAGATTCAGAACCATCCTGTGATTATATGATTAGTGCTAGTGATCACAGAATTACTGTTATTTATATTTCAAAATTTGGGGGTCTAGAGAAAATAGATTATAAGACTTCTCCTAAATATTGCTATTCCCCTAACTCTATCCTGTCACTTCTCTTTTCCCCTGTCTCGTACTTAGTGATGAACCAATTTTCACTGAAATGGATCTGAAACCCTTCTGCCCTGGGTTCTAAATCAAAACATCTAAAAATATCCATCCAGATGTATACCATATACAATTTATAGAGAAGATGTTAAAAGCTATGTTCTTTATCTTCCTTGCAAAACGCCACTTTGATCATCTTTCTGTCCCAAAAATATAATGGACCATGACATCCAAGTCTAAAATCTAGGGCTGGGTAATATCTATTCTTTTGTCCTTCTGAACCAAATAACCTGGATCTGCCCACACTTTGTCCTCAGCTTCTGCCACTACTCCACGTCCTTTCTCCAGATGTTCACTCACACATATTTCTCTTCCTTTTTCCATCTTGCTTTTGGTTATCGAGTGTGTACTTCCAGGCTTGTGAATTGGCTTTCTTGAAGTGTTTCACATGAAATATTAAATACCTTCTGAATTTCATATTCCCATATTGGTCAATTCCTCCACTAAAAGGGATAATCAGGAAACCAAAACATTGCTTAACATTTCTATAAGGGTCTATTTTTATGATGGAAAAAAAAAGGATAAGTACAACTCAAAAGATGTTGCATAACTCAACAAATCAAAGAAAGGTTGGACAAATGGGATTGCATAAAGTTGAAGAGCTTCTGCAGGGTAAATGACATAGCTAGCAAGATCAATAGAAAGCCCACGGATTGGAAGAAGATCTTTACTAGCCATACAACGGACAAGGGTCTCATATCTAAAATATACTTGGAACTCAAAAACTTAAACCCCCCAACAACAAATCCTCAAA
>NW_012267384.1:3840846-3846047 GCF_000151885.1 Dipodomys ordii | reverse complement strand
GAGGGGGGAGGCTGGGAAGGGATGTGAAGGGTAAACAAAGGAGGAGGCTGCAATGCTTGGTAAGAAATGTACGCATTATCCTGCCCATGTAATTGTAACTCCTCTGTACAGTATGTTCACAAATAAAATAAAATAAAATTTAAAAAAAAGATGTTGCATAACTGTACATGGCACTTTCAAATATTGTAGATTGGGAAATGTTTTGAAAGAATATTAACTGAAAATGGGAAATGTAATCTGCTTCATCCTTCATTAAAAAAAGAAAGGTAACTTCAGTCTTCACATGTAGACCTAACATAACACATGGTCACATTGGTCACAATCTATTAGAATAACTCTCAAAAATAATTCTTAGCGGGAGGTGGGGGTAAGGAGCGGGGGAGATAGGAGGGCAGGGATGGTAAGGGGAAACAAAGGAGAAGGCAACAATGCTTATTAAGAAATGTACTCATTACCTTGCTCATGTAATTGTAACCCCTCTGTACAGTATTTTCACAATAAAAAGCTTATTAATTAAAATAATAATAATAATTCTCTTCATTTGTATTTATTTCTTTCTCCTAACATATTTGATGAATCATTTGCTGGAATCACAAACTGTTATTGTTGATTATATTTGATTCATAACTTGTAGAATCTAGCCAGACCTATAAGATTGAGGTGAGAAATTTTGCTAGGGAGGTCATTTACATTTATAAAGTTTAGCTAATTTGCATATAATTAGGGTTACATCATTAGTTACCTACATGAAGTGGTTAGCCCACTAAATGGTATGTTATAACTGCTCTTTCTCTACCCTCCCCACCTGATTTCTCACCTTTCTATACTTCACTATAACTTCCCTCCTTTCTTCTTTGTAACTGTATCAATTTCTATTGGCTCTAACTGAATTTAAGGCCAGAAAAATTAAGAAGTTGTAAAAGAGGCCTGGGAAGGTAGCTCAGTGGTAGAGCACTTGCCTTGCATGCTTGAGGCCCTGGGTTCGATACCTCAGCACCACATAAGCAAAAAGAAAAAAGCCGGAAGTGGCTCTGTGGCTCAAGTGGTAGAGTGCTAGCCTTGAGCTGAAGAGCTGAGGGACAGCTCCCAGGCCGAGTTCAGGCCCCACGACCAGACCACCCCCCCAAAAAAAAATTGTTGTAAAAGAAATGCAGGGTAGTAACTAGAACACAAGTACATTTGTATTGTGCCTTGGTAAGTGAAAGCCTTAAAGCACATTTGTGCCATGTCTCTGTAAGGGCACTAGGGTAAAATACAAGTGCAACAGGAGGTGAAGCTATGCCAGGAAGTTTGCCATGGACAGCCCTTTAGGACTTCCAAAGGCTCCTATGCAACAAATGAGACTTCTCTGGACATTTCAGACACTCCTAGTAGACTTCATGGATGTAAGCTGCCATGCTTTCTTAGTAGAAATTACTCACTCACCACTCCTTAGGTTTCTCCTGTATAAAATAGAAATGATCGTTACAAAACTGTTGAGACTATAGACAAAATTAATTAAGGTAAAGAATGCTAGTACCTTGCACATAATAAGTCTTAAATAAAATTATGTTAATACTAGTGTTGGATGGTGGTCCAATGTGGGGATCTCTGTGATTTAGTGAGTGATTCCTAAGCATAGCTACTACATGCTGATGATTGCCTTAACTTATATCCCTTTACTAATTCTGTATGTGAAGGCAGACTCAGGAAAATGATTATTAAACCAAATCAAAACCATTCACTTTTGATCTAAGTAAGCAGACTCAGGAAAATGATGAGGCAAATTATGAAGCCAAATTAACAATCATTCACTTCTGATCTAAGAAGAGAATTTGTTTGTAATTCCCTGCACCAAAGTTATTACATTTTAGTAACTCAACTTAAAACACAAGGATCTCCACAGAGAAAGGTCTTTAAAATACTGTCTTCAAGCTGAATGTTCCAGATAAAAGCCAGATTTAATGTTTCAGCTTTTGTTCTTGAAATAGAAACTATGATACACTTTTTCCAAATGAATATTAATGAATATAATTACAGGCACATTATGATAGTCTACTGATTTGCTTTGAGAGTGGCTGACAATTCTTTAGACCAAAACTTAACTTAGACATGCAGCTATGATTTTTCTCGTGTTGTCTTCTGAGATGAAAGGTGATTTATTCTTGTTTGATTAGCCAACCAGAAATTATTGGTATTCTGACATATTTTAGATCAAGATTTAAAACTTTAGTGTCCTCTTATTGTTCTTAAGCTCATTGAATTATAGATTTTCTCCAGAATATAAAAAAATAGTAAGCAATGAGAATAACCAATTCTCAAATTATAATTAAATATGTTTTAATTCATTAACTACAGAATGTCACAATTTTTAAATGTTTGTGCTATTTTTTATAATTGTAGTTTGTGATTGTTCAAAATGGATTTACTTAAATTGACCTTACCAGTGATTTTATTTGTAAAAAACAATATATATATATATATATATAATATAAAGAATATAACCATGTAACAGAGAAAAATAGTTCAAATTTATAAGGTATTCTCATTTTTCAATTCTATAATTGATGTAATAGATAATTAACTTTGTTAAAATTATTTTATGTACTAAAATATAAACATATTCTCAGATATTTTTATTTCATACTTACCTAACTCTAACAAATAGATAAAAATTTCCCTAGAAAAGGTTATTTTACCAATTAATTTCATTATCCATTTTCTGATCAGAGTGGACTGATTTGTGGCACAAAAAAGATGTGTCCGAATTCTAACTCTTTCAATATGTGAACATGACCTTATTTGGAAAAAATGTTCTTTGTAAATGTAGTTAAGTGTGTCAGTATGAAACTTTCCCAGATTAGAATGAGCCCTGTATTCTATGACATGTCACCTTATGAGATATACACAGAAGAAAGACCCTGTGAATATTAAAGCAGAGCTTGGAGTTTTACCTCCATAAACTAAAACACTCCTCAAACTACAAATAGCAGGAAGAAAGCAGAGTTCTCTGCCAGAGCTGTCAGAAGGAATATGGTTACACTTACATCTTCTTTTCAGAATTCTGCCCACCAGACCTGTGACAGAATTCATCTATCTTGTTGTAAGTCATCAAGTTGGTGATAGTTCTATTAAGGGAACTTAGTTGCTCTGGCTTGTTCTTTAATTTTTCCTAGAGGCTGGCTCATGAGTTAAATAGTAGAATTCTAAGGTAAGTTAAGATGATGGAGCCTGTAAGAGGAGGAGCAAAAGAAGAGGCCTATAAATTGTAAAGGGATGTGATCTTCAAGGGATTGTCCTACTCCAAGCACTATCTTCTCTCTCATTCTGCCAAGAGGGTGTGTTACACAAACCAGAGCAATTGGGCCAATTGCTCATGCAATAGAACCATTAAGCTGTGAGCCAACATGAACCTTTTCTATTTAAGAGTTAATTATCTCAGGTATTTAGTGACAGAAAATAGATTATTATGAAGGGAAAACATTGAGCAATCCTTAATAGTTCATTAAATACATGTTAGTTTGGATAAATACTTCATGTTTTCTCTTTTTCTTTTGTTACACGTCCATTAAGATATATGATTTTACTTTGTAACAAATGTTACAAACTCATTTTTAATGAATGTTAACTGAATTTACAACTTGGGTGGAAATGCTTATTTCTTATTCAAATATGTTCCTCATAGCTCATTAAAACACTGAATATGAAGCACAATGGTTAATATTAAATTTGCTAGAGTAATTTCTATACTGCCAAATTGTCCTTGCTTCAACAATGGTTTCATTACTGGAAATAGTTTTAGAGGAAAGGAAGTTATAATTTGGGAATCACCTTAAAAGTTTTCATCTCAGCCAGGCTCAGAGAGACAAATGACAGATGTCTTATCTCATAGGCAGAAGCTAGATCTAAAATACACTAGGACAGGATAAAGTATAAAGCACTCCAGGCATTCACACAGTGAAATCAGAAAAGCATAATCTTAGGGGAGGAACACAAAGACACATGCCTTTATGCCTCTAATCATTTGAAATATTTATCAAGATGAATTCCAGGAAATGGAAACAAGAGGTTTTTTTATCTTTGTTGTTTTCTTTTTGTCTTGTTTATTTATCTGTCTTTGAGAGGGTGAGTGGGGGTACAGAAATGGTGGGACAAAGGGTGATCAAATGCAGCAGTGGTACTCACTAAATACTACGCTGAAAATGAACTATCCAGCTTGTGCATGAGGACACTAGGGAAAACTTGGAGAGAGCAAGGGAAGAGATAACATTGTTCCTGATAGAACCCTTGATTTGAAAATTGATTCAATCCATTAACAGATTCTTCCTGCTTATCTGACACAATTCCTCTCTTTCTTCTCCCAGAGAACTTTGGTCTCCATGAAACAAGAAAAGGAGGGACCAAAGAAGGAAAAGAGAGAGAGAAAGAAATTGAAACACAGACTTCTTCTGCTTGTCCTAGATATATACTAGTTATTGCTTATAAGGGAAAACATGGGACCTATGTTTCTTTGAGTCTGGTTTACTTCACTTAATATAATTTTTTCCAAGTCTTTCCATTTCCAAACAAATGGGCTGGTGTCATTCTTTTTGATGGAGGAGTAGAATTCCATTGTGTGTGTGTATGTGTGTGTGTGTGTGTGTGTGTGTGTGTACCACATTTTCTTGATCCATTCATCTTCTGAGGAGCATCTGGGTTGGTTCCATACCTTAGCTATAGTAAATAATGATGCATCCTGCCCATGTAATTGTAACTCCTCTGTACAGTATGTTCACAAATAAAATAAAATAAAATTTAAAAAATAATGATGCAATAAACATATTTGTGTTGGGAGCTTTAGTATGGTTTTGTTTGTGATCATTTGGGTTAATGCCCAAAAGTGGGATTGCTGGGTCATAGGGGAGCACTGTGTATAATCTCTTGAGGAACCTCCATACTGCTTTCGAAAGTGGTTGAACATGTTTACACTCCCACCAACAATGTAGTAGGATTCCCTTTGGCCACATCCCCTCCAGCATCTGTTATTATTAGATTTCTTGATTATAGCCATTCTAACTGGGGTGAGGTGGAATCTCAATGTTGTTTTGATTTGCATTTCTTTTATGGCTAGAGAAGTTGAGCATTTCTTCATCTGTCTATTGGCCATTTTATTTCCTCTTCAGAGAAGTCTCTCTTAAGTCTTTAGCCCACTTATGATTGGGCAGTTGTTTCTCTGAGGATTT
>NW_012267384.1:3813667-3840796 GCF_000151885.1 Dipodomys ordii | reverse complement strand
GATTTGCATTTCTTTTATGGCTAGAGAAGTTGAGCATTTCTTCATGTGTCTATTGGCCATTCTTATTTCCTCTTCAGAGAAGTTTCTCTTTAAGTTTTTAGCCCACTTATTAATTGGGCGGTTGTTTCTTTGAGAATTTGTTGTTGGATTTAATTTTTTGAGTTCTAAGCATATTTTAGATATGAGACCCTTGTCTGTTGTATGGCTAGTAAAGATCTTCTCCCAATCTGTGGGCTTTCTGTTGATCTTGCTAGCTATGTCCTTTACCATGCAGAAGCTCTGCAGTTTCATGCAATCTTTCTTGTTGTTCTTTTTAATGTACTTATAATGCACTATATGATTTTTTGTTTCTTTGTATGTTCTTCCCCCATGGGATAACCCCTGTTGTCCCTGTAATTGATTCCTGTGCCCTGCATCTGGTATATACATTTTTCTAATTTGGGGAGGGGAAGGGAAATAACAAAATGCTGAAATAAAGGATATAGGATGACCCATTGTAACAATAAGATGTACAAGACACTATGTTGAAAATGAACTTTACAACTTTAGTGGGGGGTGAGGGAGGAGTTGGGGAGGTGGAGAGGAAAGGGAAGCTAGGGGAAAATAAAGGAGGGGGTAACAATGCTCGATAGGAAATGTACTCATTACCTTGCTCATATACCTGTAACCCCTCTGTACAGTATCTTTACAATAAAAATATATATTAAGAAAAAATAAATTTAAACACTGTATTTCTCTGCCTAAAAAATAATAACAGGTTGAGGTCTGGAAAACTATGAGTAACAAATAAATCATGGAAGCAATTTTGACCAATGAGTGAACAGACCAAATCAGACAACAGAGTGTCTGATCTTTATTTCATTGTTTTTCTGCTGTTGTGTAATCCCATGTTAGAAACCTGAACTAATAGTAATTGCCAGCACTCATCAGGTGCTTACTACATCCCAGACAGGTGGTGTGCAAATTCCCTCTATCTTTTTAACTGTTTATGAACAGAACTGTTAGAAATATCAATCTTTAAGAAAGGTTTCTAAAACAAAATGCAGACACTTCGTGGAAGCAATAATATGGAAAATGAAGGCCTGTGTTCCATTTCTGGGTAGATGTGAAAAGGGAAAAAAAAACACAAAGATCAAAAACCTATCTCTTTCCTTTTTCTTTTTTTCTTTTTTGGAAGCAAGAAAGCATATCTCACAAGGAGAAATATGTTTTGCCTGAAAATCCCTAGAAAATCCTGGATGAAACATTATATCCCCTCTCATACAAAGAACTTTTACTTAATTTAGATTTGTGTCTACTGAAAGATTGGAATATATTCAAGCAACTGATTACTGAAGGCTATGAAGTAAATAGAATGATCTATAAAAATTATGACTATGTCTACCGTTTGGGTCTAGCTACATTCCACAAGTGAGTAAGAACATGCAACATGAGGTTTTTTGAACAGAGTTACAGTAAATGCAATCGGGTATTATCTCCCTGGTATATTTGTTGACATTTCTTCTAATGTATTCTCAAGAATGGAATGGCATGTTCTCAAAGTAGGTCTATTTTTAGCTTTTTAAGGAACTTCCACACAAGTGTCTATAGTGATTACCTTAATTTACGTTCACACCACTGTGTGTAATCATTACTTTTTCTCCTGCATCATTGTCAACACCTGTTGTTGTTTGTTTTCTTGATGATTACCATTCTGACTGAGATGAGATAAAATCTTAATGCAATTTTGATTTCCATTCCCTTTACGGCTAAGGATGTTGAAATTTTCTTCATGTACCAGTATCCATTTCTATTCTTTTTCTGCAACCTGACCAATTTGTTTGCATAATTATTTATTGGGAAATTTGTTTGGGGGTTTGTTTTTTTTGCTGTTAAATTTTTTGAGCTCTTTGTACATTATGATTATTAATCCTTTATTTGTTGGATAGCTCGTGACGATATTTTTCTATTGTGTAGGTTGCCTCTCATTTATGCTAATTGTTTCTTTGGATGTGCTGAAACTTTTTAATCAGATGTAGTCTAATTTGTTCATTCTTGCTCTTATTAGCTATGTAATTGGAGTCCTATTCAGAAAAAAAAATATCTGTGCCTATGTCTTCCAGAATTTTTGTCAATTTTCCTGTAGTATTTGCAGAGTTTAGGTCTTATATTGTTTTCTGCATATCCATAACCATTTTTCCCAGCACCATTTGTTGAAGAAACTATCTTTTTTGCAAGTTATGCATAGAGCTCCTTTGTGAAAGATCAGATGCAGTTTTATTTCTGGGTCTTCTATTCTTCTCCTTTGGTCTTGGTGTCTGTTTTTGTGCCAGTTCTATCTAAACTTTAAATTCTTACCCCATTTCGTGTTGGCCCTTGACAAACCCCGATTCCAGAGGCTGAAATTGCTATAGTAGTTCTTTAGTGATTGAGATGTCAACTTTATAGAAAAGAGAAAACCACTCATTGTCGTTGTTTTAATTTTTTTTTAAGATACCTTTTTAGCCGGGTGTCGGTGGCTCACTCCTGTAATCCTAGCTATGGAGATCTGAAGATTGGGTTCAAAGCCACCTGGGCAGGAAAAGTCTGTGAGACTCTTATCTCCAATTATCTACCAGACAACAGGAATTGGTGCTGTGGCTCAAGTGGTGGAGTACTTGCCTTGAGCTGAAGAGTTCAGAGGCAGCGCTGAGTCCCAGACTTCAAGCCCCACAACTACCAAATACACACACACACACACACACACACACACACACACACAAACATACACACACCTTTTTTTTTTTGTCGGTGGGACTTGAACTTTGGGCTTGGGCACTGTCCCTGAGCTCTTCAGCTCAAGGTGAGCTCTCTACCGCTTGAGCCACAGTGCCACTTCCAAACACACACCTTTTTGCAGCATTGGCTGATACTTATAGAAATCTTCCACTTTCTGCTTAATACCAAATTTGAAAATATAATGGGTGGAAAATTGTGTTAGTCCAGTATATGAATACATCAGTTTTAAGGATTAGTGGGGCTTTAAGATTGTTTTGATTCCAAAAAGAAATCTTGACCAATTTCAGAAATAGTAGCATCAGGCTGGGAAAGTGGCTCAGTGGTAGAGTGTTTGCCTAGCATACATGAGGCCTTGGGTTCAATTCCACATAAGCAGAAAAAGCCAGAAGTGGCGCTGTGGCTCAAGTGGTAGAGCACTAGCCTTGAGCTGAAGAGCTGAGGGAGAGTGCTCAGGTCCAGAGTTCAGGCCCCACAACCGACAAAAAAAAAAAAAAAAGTAATATCCATTTTCTTCTTTTTTATTTTATTTTCTCTATTTCTTTTTTCTTTTTTGTTTTCTTTCTTCCTTCATTCCATTCTTTGTCTCTTTCTTTCATTTTCTTTCGCTCTCCTTCCTTCCTTCCTTTCTCTCTCTCTTTCTTTCCTTCCTTTCTTTCTTGTCTCTCCTTTCTCAAGAGTGTCTTACTATACACCCTCAACATCCTCCTGCCTTCTGAATGTTGAGATAATAGGCATGTACCACCACATCCAGCTGCAGACTAAATTTCTCCTATAAATATATAATACCATATACATTAAAACAGCATAAAAAAGAAAGAAAAACAGAGAACTAAGCTCATGTTTAGTGATGACTCCATAAGAGCGGTTTCTAGATTATAATTTACTTAATTTTTAAAAAATTAAGATCTATTTATTGGAAATATATAAAATAGAAATACAACATATTAGTCAAAATATATATGTAAAGAAAATACATATGAACTATGTAAGGAAATATATAAGGAAATCCAACTATACAAGTAAAGTAAAGGAAATGCATAATATATAAGGAAAATGAATAAGAAAATATATAAGTGCAAATATTTAAAACATGATCCTAGTGGAGTTATGACAGCATTACATAAAATGCTTGCATCTGTTAATATTGTAGTTACTTAAATATTGCATTCTGTTATTGTTTGGATGTTTGCTTGAGCCACTAGACTAAAGCATATTTTCAAGATTGATGAGGTAGTTAGGATTCCAAAAATCTAAACCTTTGCTTCTGGTTTCCTTCATGTTGGAATAAACACATTCCACCTTGTCTCTATTCCCAAATGCAACTAAAAGTCTGCACATTGCACTGTGGTCTAAGGATCATAGAAAGTAGATGCAGCAGCAGATTAGAAAAAGAAACCAGAAATTATATTAACACCAAATCAGCAATGGAGTTTCTATAATTTCTTTGTAAACTGGTGTCTCTTAGCATTGGACTGAAAGACAAGCTAAGATCTGGGACTGTGATTCAGTAAGATCTCTATTTCTTGACTAAAGTTTAGATGTTACTAAGCTTTCTGTCACTGTGTCAAAATACCCGAGGCAATCAATCTAAAAAGAGGAAGTTTTGTTCTGGTTCAGTCATTTTGCTTGGTTCTACTGCTGTGTGCCTGTGATGGTACTTCATGGTGACAGAAACTGATAGGAAAAGAAAATTTTACTTCCTGATGGCTGACTGGGAAGCAAAGAAACAGTAAGAGATATAAGCTGGTTCCCTATTTTCCTACCAAAAAGTTCTATCAAAGGCATAATTTCCTCCCATTATACTTCTAAGTTTTAGCCACCTCCCAATGAAGCAATGGGATGAAGACCAAGTCTTTAATAAATGGGGCTTGGTTCATGCTGTACAACACAAAAACTGGGCTTGGGACAAAGCCATCCTGGATTATTTACTAGGGCTAAAATGATGACAACATACCCATAGAAGACTCATTAAAAACCTATACTAGGAAAATCTGGACTACTAAATAGTGACTATAGATTCATAGTAAATACAAGTACAAATCCAGGTTACAGAGATTGGGGTAAAATCATTTATTGTCCAACATTCAAATGTCACATATCAACAAGCATCACACATTTCTAGGAATCCGTGATATTACCTATAAGTTAAAATAAGCTGATAAAACATGAAACCATATGGGAAAATGTCTAGAAGGAGAATTTAAAAGTTATTATTTTTAGGAATCTTGCCAAGCCTAAAAAAACATAAAGAAATAATCCAACACTGTAGCAAAGAGATTTAAAAGAGAAATATGGAAACAATTTCTAAAAGTCAGACATAAATTTTTATCCAAAAATGCTAAATATGATAACAGTACAGATAAAATGGAATAAATGAGTGAACTTGAAAACACACTACTTGAAAATATACAATTGGAGGAGAAAAACATATTAAATATAAATGAAGAAAACTTACAATAATTTTGAAAAAGTATTAAGAGAATAACTTAACTTATTGGCATTCAAGACATGAAAATGCAAATGAGTCAGAGAGATCATTATGGGATAGTAGAAAACCTACTGCCATATTACCAATTTTAGAAAATACCAGTTCCTAGGTAAAGGAATGACATGGGTCACCAGCCAAACAAGTTTACGCCAAGATATAATTAGGTTGTCAAAATTGACAGCTAAGAAGGTCCTCAAGACAAAAAGAGAAAAAACATAAACACATAAACATGTTCTAGCCTGCCTAATAGTGGATTTTTCAAAAGGAACAAAACAATTCAGGTGAGATTTCACAGTCCTGAAGGAAAATAACTTATCAGCCAACAAGAATGCACCCAGCAAAGCTATCCTTTAGAAATGAAGGAAAATGACTCATGCCCATAATTCCAACTATTCAGGAGATGGAGATAGACGAGCCACTTCACTTGCCCAGGAAAAATTGTGACTTTATTTTAAAAAAATAATAATTTCAAGGAAGAACTCAATGGTATAATTTCTTAGAAAGGCAAAATCAAAGTTCAACAAAATAAACACCAGGAAATTGGTACTTGAAAGAAGGGGTGTGGTCAAGGGGGAGAAAGGTAGATGAATGAAGAGGAGAGGGAGGAGTATGCAGTGCAGAATTCAATATATATCCTCCAAAATTAAGAAGAGTCAGGGAAGGGGTAGGTAATGGAAAGATAGGTGAGAATGTTGAAGAGGTAATGTTGATCAAGATGCACTGTATTCATAAACTACCTTGTACAAACTACTTTTGTACAACTACTTAAAGATAATAATAAAAAAATTAAATAAAATAAGCCTGGTCATACATGCCTGTAATCTCAGCTGCACAGGAGGAATAGGTAGGAAGATCACGATCTGAAACTGTCTCTGGAAAAATATGAATCTCTATGTGAAAAATAAGGGTACAAAAAGAAGGCTGCAAGTACCGCTCAAGTTGTAGAGTACCTGCCTACAAAGTATGTGGCCTTGATTCAGGAGAAAGGAAGGAAGGAAGGAAAAGAAAGGAGGGAGAGAGGGAGATAGGGAGGGAGGGAAAGAGAGAGGAAGGAAGGAAGGAGAAAGAGAGAGGGGGAGGGAGACTAAGGTAATTAGAAGAGATGAAGGCTTTCCCAAAGAAACAAAAGTTTAAAGGACGTTCCTGAACCTGACTTGTCCTCCAAGAAAGGCTAAAAGGTGATTTTTTAAATGAAAGAACAATAAATTAATGTATTAATGGCCATTGTAACTTGGGTGAGATTTTCATTTCCTTATGACTGGAGATGTTGAACATTTCTGCATATGTCTGTTGGCTATTTTTACTTTTTCTGAGAAATGTCTATTTAGCTCTTCTGCCCATTTATTAATTGAGTTGTTGATACTTTCAGGGTTTAGTTTCTTAAGTTACTCTGTACGGTAGAGATATTAGGTCTCTGTCTTTAAGCTGCAAAAGATCTTCTCCCATTTTTGGCTGTCTTTTTAGCTTGTCAACTGTGTCCTTTGCCATGCAGAAACTTTTTAGTTTGATGCAGTCCCATTTATCCATCCTTTCTTTGATTTGTTGTGCTTCTGGATCTTTACTCAGAAAATTCCTGCCTATGCCAAGAAGTCCTAATGCTTCTTCTAATCCTTCCTGTAACAGCTTCATGGTTTCAGACATTACTTTTGGATCTTTGATTCACTTTGAAAAGATGCTGAAACAAGGTGATAGTAGTGACCCCGTTTCAGATTTCTGCATGTGGACATCCAGTTTCCAAGCACTATTTATTGAACTATTTATTTCAACCTATGTTTTTGGCTCCCTTATCTAATATTACATGGCTGTATTTCTGTAAGGTTTGTTTCTGGGTCTTCCATTTGTTCCACTTAACCTCAGTCCAGAGAAACAAAGGAAATATGTTTCCTGTCATATATGGAAGCTAGAATAATAAATTAATTAACTAACTAATAAATACTCCAGGATGTTATCTACATGTACACAAGTGTATTAATTGAAATATGGTAGATTCAGAGAAAAACTCAAACAATATATTTTTAAATTATTTTTTAGGTCTGAGCCTAGGACTCAAATTCAGTGCCTGCCACTTTGACTTACTAGCTAGCACTCTACCAACAGAGCCATGTCTCCAACTTCAAATGATGTAATTTCATAGAAATACTAACTCACAATCCAAAAAATAACCACCCAGATTTGAGTACTCAAAGTAGGGGAGTGGGATCAAGGGAAGGGGAACAAACATGAAGAGAGGAAGTTGGGAGAAAGGAAAATACAGTCATAAAATTGAATGCATATTCTACTAAATTCAGAAAGTCGAGGGAAGGCTTGGGTTTGGGAGAGAATGATGAATGGGCTAACATTGATCAAGGTTTGTTGTATTAGTATACTACTTTGTTGAATGGCAACTCCATAAAACTATTTAAAGATTAAAAAAATTAAAAATAATGAGTAAGAAAAAACAGTAGAAGATGTAAAACTCACTTGTAGGATTAACAATACAAACAAAAATCAGAGTGATCCAGTCTTATAAACATAGTACGAAAACCATATCTTTTTAAATATAGTTTTATTATAAAGATATGTACAGAGGGTTTGCAGTTACATGAGCAAGGTAATGAGTACATTTCCCACGCCCTCCTTTGTTTTTCCCCTACTATCCCTTTCCTCCCCATCTCCCCAACTCCTCCCTCAACCCCCAACAAAGTTGTAAAGTTCATTTTCAACATAGTGTCTTGTACATCTTATTGTTACAATGGGTCATCCTGAATCCTTATTTCAGCACTTTGTTATTTCCCTTCCCCTCCCCAAATTAGAAAAATGTATATGCAAGATGCAGGACACTGGAGTCAAATACAGTGACAACAGGGGTTTTACCATGGGGGAAGAACATACAAAGAAACAAAAAAAATCACATAGTACATTATAAGTACATTAAAAAGAACAGCAAGAAAGATAAAATTTCTTGTGTCCTCCTCCTCTTCCTGTTCCTCTTCTTCCATCTCTTCCTCTTCCTCCTCCTTCTCCTTCTCCAACTTCTCCTCTTCCAACTCTTCTTCTTCCTCTATCTCCTCTGCCTCCTCTTCTTGCTCCTCCTCCTGCTTCATTTTCTCTGTTCGCTGAGTTGGGTTTTACAATGTAAACTAGGCTTGCCTGAAACTTGCAGTTCTCTTGCAAGAGTCTCCCAGGTAGTGGGAGACTTACAGGTATTCCTTACCACACCTAGCTTTAAAGAACTATCTTTTCAATAAATAATACTTGGAAAATTCGATGTCTCTATGCAGAAAGATGAAATCTATTTCCCACCAGTTACCAAACAATAATAAATGGCTTAAATGCTTAGATGTAAGACTTGAAACTTGACAGTACTAAAAGAAAATATGGGAAAGGATTCAGGACTTTGGAATGGCGAAATATTCTTTTGAATTACACCTCAAAAGCACAGGAAACAAACAATAAGAATAGACATATGTTATTATGTCAAGTCAGAAGACTTTTGTACAGCAACGAATTATTCACCAGCAATGAAGAGGCAACCTACATAATGGAAAAATACTTGCAAACTATACATTTGACAAGGGATTAATATCCTGTGTAGGTATAAATAACCAGAGTATATAAGGAACCTCAAAAACTAAATATCAAAAAATATAATTGATTATAAATAAGCTAAAAATAAACATTTCTCAAAAGACCTGCAAATATCCAGTATTTATATAAAAATGCTCAACATAACTAAGCATTCAAAATCCTAATGAATAATCACCTACCTGTAGTAAGAATCCTATTGTCAAAAAACTAATGATAACAAGTGCTGGTAAGGAAATGGAGAAAAATAGGAGCGTTGCACTTTGTTGGTCAGAAAAATAATTTAATCACAACCATCATTTATAAGAGTACAAAGAGACTTCAAAAATGAAATAACTAAAGTTCCCACTTCTACTGAGTATCTATCCAAAGGAAATGAAATCAATATATGGAGAGATGTCTGCATTTCATTTATTATAGTAGTATTCACAGTCACAAACAAGTGGACATAACTTAAGTGTCCATCAACTACTGAATGGACAAAAAATATCTGCAGTGGGTATTATTTAATCATTAAAAAGGAATGAAATCTTGTCCTTACTACATGATGGAACTAGAGGTCATCATATTAAATGAAGTAAACAGGTAAGATAATTGTCCATTACCTTGTTCATATGTAGAATCAAAGAGTTGAATGTAGAGAATACAATGATGGTTACAAGAAGCTAGGGAATGTAGTGATGGAAGCCGATTGGGAAATAATAATAAATGCGTACAAAGTTACAGTTAGATATGAGCAAGAAGTTCTACAGTGCTATTGCATATTAAGGTGATTGTAGATGATACTATATTCCACAAAGCTGGCACAAATATTTTGAAATGTGAAATGATTCAAGTGTCAATGCTAAATCAGTAAGATTTAATTTCATATAAAATTTATATTTGCATTATATTCTAAACAATGTAAGATCGCAGCAATAGAAAGTAGGTCAGCACTTGCAAAGAGAAATATGGAAGAGAGTTTGAGCACTAAAGAGCATGTTTTTGGAGTGATAGAATGGTGTTGTACCCAAAATATGGAGGTAGTTATAATAATGTCTTAAAACCTATGGAAGGTGGCTCAGTGGTACAGCGCTTGCCTTGTATGCATGAGGCCCTGGGTTCGATTCCTCAGCACCACATAAGCAAAAAGAAAAAAGCCGGAAGTGGTGCTGTGGCTCAAGTGGTAGAGTGCTAGCCTTGAGCTGAAGAGCTGAGGGACAGCTCCCAGGCCCAGAGTTCAGGCCCCATGACCGGACCCCCCCCAAAAAAAAAAACACCTATGGAAGTATACTATGAACATTTGTTATATGAAAATTTAAAAATAATAATGGATTGATATTGATAATTCATTTATTCATGATTCAAGGTGCATTAATAGAAACAAACTGTAGCCATATAGGGCATTAATTTCCTTAGCAAAAGGAGCTAAGAAATTATTTCCTAGCAATACTCATGGGATTAATGAGATAATGTTTATGAAATGTTTTGAGCTCCTTAAAAGGAAGTTGCTATGCAAATTCAGTGTTGTTATCATTAGCCAGGCACTTTTTTTCTTTTGCTTATATGATGAAGTTTATGATCATCTTCATTTTAATGAATTGAAACAATAAAATGTGGTAGCCAAGATATAAAATGAAACCATGTGCTAATGAGGCTAAAAATTTGTAATTAGAATTTGAAACATCAGTCTGTCTAAAGATAATTAGCTCTAATGATTATTTCTCTATGTACACAATCTACAGTTTTATGAAGTTCAAGAGGAGCTTCTTCTGCAGTTTTCCTGCAGAGTGCACTTCAGGGCTGCATTTCCTCTGAGCCGTTCTTAGCTTATCCGTGTGTCTGAATGGAGCATGTATGAAGAACATACTCATGGTAAAACTAGAGTGCTTTCCAAAAAGAAAATGAAAGTGAGGTCAGCCTAACTTAGCCTCTGCTTGTGTTACTTTTTAAAGTCATTTGTAGCTAGGTGTGGGTGGTATGTACCTGTAATCTTAGCTACTCAGGAGGCTGATGTCCAGAGGATCAAAGTTGAAGGTCAATCCAGGTAGAAAAGTCCAAAAGACTCCATTCCCAAAGTAATCAGCAAAAGGTTGGTAGAGCACCTTTGTAACAAGCAAGCAGAACAAGCACAGGCCCTGAGTTCAAATCCTGGTGTCAGCAAAATACATACATACATACATATGAACAAAAAACCAGTTAAATCATTTTATATGCCTAAGTATAGCACAGAGAATATTTAAATTCTTTTTTAAGTTTTTTTTTGTAAAAATAGTGTACAGAGGAGTTACAGTTACATGAGCAAGGTAATGAGTACATTTCCTATCCAGCATTGTTACCCCCTCCTTTGTTTTTCCCCTACCATTCTTTCTCTCCCTCCTCAATTCTCCCCTCCCCCCAAGTTGTAAAGTTCGTTTTCAACATAATGTCTTATACATCTCATTATTATAATGGGTAAATTTATATCCTTATTTTAGCATTTTGTTATTGAACTCTGAGCAAAACTTTGATGATATATTTTCTTCTTTTATTAAATGTAAAATTATCATGGTCACAAACTACCAATACTTATTTTGGGAACAAGTGTGAGACCTTTCTGGATTTTTGAAGTCTTTAATAATCAAGCTCTACTAAACAATGTTAGTTTCTGTTTCTAGCTCCTTATTATTCTCTACTTCATTAAATTCTCCTTTCTTTTTGCCAGGTTTATTCTTTCTTTCATATCATCATTCAAGTCTTTCTCTTTCTCCTCTTCTACCTCAGTCTGGAGTGGGTGAAAACTCCTGCAAAGCATCTACTTTTTGGAGATTTTTGCATGTAGCTACAGGGACAGTATGACCAGGAATTTCCTTTAATAATCGTTGTTTCTTTAATAATCATTAGCTATTAGAAGCTAATGGTCAAGTTATTTAGTACAGCTGAAAAACGAGGAGGAGAAAATAAAAATAACTTACTTGAACTTCTTTGAGAACTGAGCATAGTGTTCACAACTTAAGCAAACGTCAACTTCACCTCTCAGAGCAGTCAAGTCTCAGAATACCATAAAAGAAAGACCGGAGAGTTAGAAGCACTTTCAGCAAACAGCATGAGATATAAAAATGGTTCCATTCACACACACACATACACACACATATGCACACACACACACACACACACATACACACAATCTGACTTTAATATTTTACCAGAAAGAAATGTGCAAAACTTTTCATGTTTCTCAGAAGAGTAGCTGGTAGTCTAGAATCACTTAAAAATAGCATTAACTCTCAAAGTACCTGAAGGTCCACAGAAAGGCAGCAGAATGCTGATTGCAATGGAGAACCAAAAGAAAAGAACATGTGTTTGAAATGCACAGCAGAGCTTATTGAGGGACTCTACTAACAAGATCAATTTTAGACATGTTGAATTTAAAATTAAAGTGAAGGTTCTAGACAAAAATAATGCTATAAATTCATGAAGAGGTATAACTGGCTAAAAATTGGGGGTTTCCAGAATGAGTTTAGTAGTGCAATAGTTGGTTTCATATAAATAAATCTTACTAGAGATAGTACTCGTATAGGATACAATACAGGTGTAGACTATCAACAAGTATGATATTTGTTGTTCTAATATAACTGCCAATAATTTGGCTAAGAAATTTCTTTTTACTTTTCTTTGTATGCATACTAGGGACTGAGCTCAGGACTTGGGTGCTGTCTGTTAGCTTTTTCACTCAGTGCTGGTGCTCTTCCACTTCTGTCACAAATCTACTTCTGGCTTATTGGTGGTTCAAAGAGAAGATAAGGATTTCATGGGCTTTTGTGCCTCAGCTGGTTTCATACTGCTCTTCTCAGATCACATCTCTTCTGTAGCTAGGATTACAAGTGTGAGCCACAGGTGCCCAGTGAAGTTTCTTAAAATTGTTTTATTAGCACAAATTAATGGTACTAAAGTTTTTCACTATTTGTCTACTTAACCAACTTAATTATATTCTTAAATATGTCATTGTTTTTCTATTCCTGAAAAAATTAAGGCTAAAACTTCAGAGGAGTCATCTAAGTCCACATAATGAGACAGGGATTTGGAGTGGACCCATGTCCATCAAGTTCAAATTCTGGTGCTCCATCAAAACAAGCAGCATATCAGAAAAGGAAACTCACAGGGAGTGTGGGCAATTAGCACAGCTGTCTTTTCCTTGATTGTAGACCAACACATAAAAAAGTGGTTGAAAAGATCTGTTCATGTTGGGGGGTATGCAAGTGTTTACAAATGTATTAGCTGAAATATGGTAGATTCAAGGGAAAACTCAAATAGAATAATTCCTGAGAAAGGCAAAGGCAAAGTCAAAGACCAACAACATAAGCACTGGGAAACAAATACTTGCAAGGGATGGAAGGTGCCAAGTAGAGAGTTAGATGAATGAAGAGGAGAATACAGTCAACAGTTCAATAAAAAATTAAGAAACGTAAGGGAATGAATGGGTTGGGAGGAATGCTGAGAATTTTGAAGGGGTGACATTGAAAGGGTGACACACTGCATTCATAAAATGCTTTGTTAAATGGCCACTTAATTTAAAAAATAAAACAATGACAAAAACAGCAACAATAAAGAAAATGTCTGTTGATATCATCTATTGGAGGTTTACTGAATGCCCGAAGCCAATTCTGTTGTAAGAGTTGTACATGCATTATTCTATCTTGTGTTTTACAATATCCACAAGGAAACATGAGGTACTACCATGGGTCAGAAATTTAGGGGTACTCAGAACTCAAGTTTTTGTCTGTGTCCACATGTGGGTTTTTAACTCTGACTCTCTAGTGAAGAAAACAATTTTGAATTTGAGGACACTGAGGACCTTGATTCTAACAAGACATTCACTAGTGATAAAAATGAGGTTAATAATAGTGAGGAGGAAGAGTGATGGAAGAGGTAATACTTGAATTAAAGCCTCTTTGTATAATTATGTAAAGATAATAAAAATTGAGGATATTATTTTATGAGATACAAACAATCAAAGTAGGTAGGAAAACAAGACAGAAATGTTTGCCAGAAGACTAAGCACAGTGTGAGTTGATTCATGTTTTTATTGCTTTGAGAAAGGTGGAACGATACACTTATTATAAATAAAAGTGTCATTTTTATTGAGTACAAATCAGAACAAGTTTAACTAGCAGTTATAATGGAAGCTGGAAGCATAAGGCAGATGGAAGCATCTGCCTTGACAGATACAAGAATCAAAAGAGGGGCTGGGAAGGTGGTTCAGTGGTAGAGCGCTTGCCTTGTATGCCTGAGGCCCTGGGTTCGATTCCTCAGCACCACATAAGCAAAAAGAAAAAAAGCTGGAAGTGGCACTGTGGCTCAAGTGGTAGGGCGCTAGCCTTGTGTTGAAGAGCTCAAGGACAGCACCCAGGCCCAGAGTTCAGGCCCCACAACCGGACCCCCCACCCCCAAAAAATCAAAAGAGTAAGTAGAGGGTTACTCAAATTATACATCAATAGTAACAATAAGCAGCCACATTCCTTTCTCTGAACCTTTAGGAAATACTGAGATAGAGCATGAAGAGAACTATCTCATTTAGCAGGACAATGGAGCAAAACTGCTCCCAACACTGAAAAAATATCTGTGAATTCATTTTTCCTGGTGTCAATTTTTATAAATAAAAAATTGGGGTGGGGGAGAATTGGTAGATTTTCTGCAAGCAGTGTGATGCTGTTAGTTGAGATTAGTTCTTAGGGCCTGAAGATTTCTAGGACACACACACCCACTCATATCTTATTATGGAGATAGAAAAATATTGGGTAAAGCAAGTCATATTGTTCAGACAGTCAGATAATAAAAGAAAGAAATAGATTAAGTGTAATTTTTAAATTATATGTTTATGTTCACAAAGAGAATTAATATGCTAACTCCTTGGTAATTTAGTAACTAATCATGGGAAAATTGAAGAAAGGGAAAAATTGGATATCTCAGAAATTTCTTCTATTCCCTATATTTTTATTTATGGCATAAGCTTAATTAATTAAATTTGATTGTCTGGGTTTTGAACTGAGGGCCTCATACTCATGAGATAAGCACCCTTACTATTAAGCCATACTACTAGCCCTTTGTGCTTTTATTTTTTAGAATCTCATGCTTTTTCCAAGACCCACCCATGCATTGTGATTTGTCTACCTATTACTCCCACACAGCTAGGAATACAGGCTTGTACCAAACTTTCAGCCCTGTTATGTATATTCTTAAAATGGGGTTAATATGTCTGGGGACACTCAAAATAGTGTCACATAAAGCATGCCAAATTACAGACAAAGGAGTCCCAATCAGGGAAGACAAAGAGAAAGGAAAGGAAAAGTATTATAAGGCATATTGGGCTATCTTTTCCTAACTTGGATAGAGAGTATTCATCCATACATCCAGGAGGCTCAAGAAATTAAAGAAGGCAATCACAGAAACTTCACATACCATAGTCAACCTGTTAAAGAAAAAGAAAATACTGAAAGCAGGAAGAGAAAAACTACTCATTATTTACAAGGGAATCACAAAATTTTTAAAAAGCTTATTTTTTTTCATCAGACACAACAGATGCCAAAAGGTAGTAAGATTCTATATCCATAAATACTAAGAAAAAAATCTATGAAAGAATTTATATTCAGAAAACTATCCTTCAAACAGGAAGGTGAATTAAAGACATTCCCAGATGTGAAACGATAGCAAAAATCTGCTACTCAAAGATCTTCCTTGATGAAGAAATACTAAAGGGAGTCAGCAGGGATAGGTAATTCCTTGAGTTCATATGAGGAACTAAAGAGGAAGGGATATAAAGGACCAAGGACATGCTTGGTAAGAATATACTCATTACCTTGCTCATGTGATTGTAACCCCTCTGTGCAGTATTTTCACAATAAAAAATTTATTAAAAAATAAAGGACCAAGTACTTTTCTCCTTAACTGACTTAAGGGATGATTGCACAAATTAATATTTGTGAAACAGTACTGTTATTTTATATATAAAGCTATACTATGGAAGGCAATCATATCACAAGAAGGGTGAAAGGAAGGCTACTTCAGAGGAGCAAGCTTTTTTTAAGTAGACAGTGATAAGTGATTAACCTCAAGAAAAAACAAGCTAAAACAAGTAGCAAAAAATCCATAGTGGAATTAAAATGTTACACTTAAAATGTGTCTCCAGCACTATAAGGCAGTTAAAGAGAAGAGGAGCAAAAACTACCAGACATGGGCCCATCAAGTAGTAGAAGAGTGTAAGGAGTTCAGACTAAGAGAGAGCAATGAAAAGCAGAATGTTCCAGGCAATGTGAAAGCCTCAGCTTCTTGCCTTTGGGAAAATAAGATGGCTATTTTAAAAAATTCCTTGCTATTGTAAAGGTGATGTACAGATGGGTTACAATTACATAAGTAAGATGAGTACATTTCTTTTGAACAACATCAACCCTTCCCTTGCTCTCTCCCAGGTCCTCCCTTCCCATCTCCACGCACAAGTAATATAGTCCATTTTTGACAGTGTTTAGTGAGTGTCACTGCTGCAATTGTTCACTTTTTGTCCCACCATTTCTGTCCCTCTACTTATCCTCCAAACAAACAGAAATGAAAAAAAGCAACAAACAGAAAACACCTCTTATTTTCATTTCCTGGAGTTCAGTTTGGTAAATATTATTTTATATGGTCAGAGGCCATAGCTATTACACCTATGTAAGCCTCTCCTAAAGCTATTCTCCTCTGGTCTCACTCTGGATGAATGTATAATTTATCATGTCCCAGTATTTTTTTTCTTTTACCATTCAGTGTGTTTATCTTGTAAATTTGTAAGCACATTTTAGTTGCCACAAATGAGGGAAACCATTTAACCTGTTTCTTTGGGTCTTGCTTACTTCACTTAATATAAAATACATGCACAGCTCAAAAAATTAACCCTCCCCCCAAAACAAACCTGTGAAAGAAACAACAACCCAATTAATAAATGGGCTAAAGAGTTAAAGAGAGACATCTCAGAAGAAGTTAGAATGGCCACTAGACACATAAAGAAATGTTCAAGCCGGGCGCCAGTGGCTCACGCCTGTAATCCTAGCTATGCAGGAGGCTTAGATCTGAGGATCGCGGTTCAAAGCCAGCCTGGGCAGGAAAGTCTGTGAGACTCTTACCTCCAATAAACCAGTAGAAAACTGGAAGTGGTGCTGTGGCTCAAGTGGTAGAGCACTTGCCTTGAGCTGAAGAGCTGAGGGACAGCACCCAAGCCCAGAGTTCAAGCCCCACAACCGACAAAGAAAGAAAGAAAGAAAGAAAGAAAGAAAGAAAGAAAGAAAGAAAGAAAGAAAGAAAGAAAGAAAGAAAGAAACGTTCAAAATCTCTGGCCATAAAAGAAATGCAAATCAAAACAACATTGAGACTTCACCTCACCCTAGTTAGAATGGACACTATCAAGAAAACTAACAATAACAAATGTGCTAGCAGGGATGTGACCAAAAGAGCATACTACTGCACTATTAGTAGGAATGTAAACTTGTTCAATCACTCAGGAAAGCGGTATGGAGTTTGCTCAAAAGACTAAACATAGAGCTTCCCTATAACCTGGCAGTTCCATTCCTGGGCATTTATCCAATAAAAACAAATGGTCACACTAAAGTTCCCAGCACAATCATATTCATTGCAGTATTGTTTACCATAGCCAAGATATGCAATCAACCCAGAGGCCCCTCAGTGGACAAATAGATCAAGAAAGAGTGATATATATATATATATATATATATATATGTATGTATAATGGAATTCTACACATCCATCAGAAAGAATGATCTGTACAGTTTGTAAGGAAATGGCAAGACTTGGAAAAATTATATTAAGCAAAATGGCTGGTTTTCCTTCATGGTGAAATGCAGTGTGTTTTCTGTTGGAGCAGTATTTAATGACAAGATAGTTCTCAACAAAGAGTATGCAGAATGTGATTACTTCATAGAGGAAGCAAAATTAATGACTGAATAAGGGATGATGACAAAAGAGAGCAACTGATTATCCTTATATAAATTGATGTAATTATTCAACACATTGCACACAATAACTCTTTCTTGAAATATCTCCACCAACATGGGTATTTTCTAAAATCAAATATAATTTCTTTCGCAGAGATAAGGGACATCATAAAATGCTTTTTAAATGAACATAATAAAAATACTTCCTCTAAGGAAGAAAATAGGGGTGGAAATAATTCTCTGAATACTGTCCTCCCCATCAGGCCAAAAATAAGACGCAGTGACAGTTTTCAGAATACACAGGGAGCAGCAATTGTGATGCTACGTTGAGGGAACCTATAATGTTATTGCTTAAGGAATATAGCCTCTCTGGCAATGATGGCCTTGTTGACAATGACAGATGGCACACCTTTTGTGAAATGGGCTTTGGTCACTTCTCTTTCTTTTGTCAAAATGATAGAAGATACTTTTTAAAAAAGCTCAGTATGTTTATTGTGTTACACCTAGACTCTGACTTGTCTATGTTGATTCCGTAATATATCACTGATATGAAAATCTGGACAATTTTATTCAAGATATTTAGCATAAAAAGTTAGTGTTTCTTCACTGAAATTGAGGACTTTGCAGCACCCTTGATATTCTGAGTGGAAGAAAATTCACATGACTTTTGGGGATTGCAATTTGTAGACATTGACAGATAATTTTTCTCTTTCAATCTGCAGGACAGGTTGTGTCAGTATCAATGCTGCCCAGAAATCCATTTGACATTGCTGTTCTGAGTAGAGCAGAAGAATCCTTCATACTTATTATAAACTTCTAACAAGGATGTTAAGGTGTCCCCCAAATACTGGAACATTTATCTTTATATAGCATTTCTTTCCAGTACCCACTAAATGCTTGGCATTATTTTATCTCTTGGATTCTCCAACACCACTCTATCTGATCCTGTCTGGGAACATTTCTGATCACTTCTTTCCTTATAAGATCACTTCAAATGCATGTATCTCATATTTGTGACCTACTTCTTAGGTACATTCATCACTTCCTGGGGATTGAAGTATTATCACTATATAAGTTATTAACTTCCAAATCTGTATCTTTAAACTTTGATTTTTCCAAATTCCAGGTTCACATCTAACTCCCTTCCAGACATCTTTAACTTGCTGTCCTAACCAAATTTTTTTATCCAAATATTTAAATGCAAACTCACCTTCTGGAAACATGATTTTTACTTCCATTAGTCATAAAACCAAAGACTATGGTAAATAGTGCTGCAATGAACATTGTTGTGCTGGTGGGTGCAGTGCAGCCTGATTTGTGGTTATTTGAAAAAAATGCCCAGGAGTGGAATTGTTGGGTCATAGGGAAGCTCTATGTTTAGTCTTTTGAGGAACCTCCATACTGTTTTCTTGAGTGGTTGAACAAGTTTACACTCCTACCAACAGTACAACAGTGTTCCCTTTTGCCACATCCCTGCCAGCATCTGCTATTGTTAGATTTTTTGATGTGAAATCAAATCAGATGAGTGGATCAAAAAAATGTGGTACATAGACACAATGGAATTCTATGCTTCCATGAGAAAGAATGACATTGCCCCATTCATAAGAAAGTGGAAAGATTTGGAAAAAAATTTTATTAAGTGAACTAAACTAGACCCAAAGAAACATAGGCTGCATGGTTTCCTTCATTTGTAATAACTAGAATGTATCTATAAATTTACAAATAAATCCAATGGATAGTAAAAGACAAATTATAACACTTGGGCATGATTAATTAAACAGCACTCTAAACATTAACATAGTAAGAACAAAAAAGGATATTCTTAGGAGAGGATGGCAAGGGCTCAATAGTTATGTGCATATGATCATATAAAATGGTGCTTATCAAAATGAACTCCAAGAAATAGAAATAAGAGATCTTATAAGGTACTGATTGTGATTCTTTTTTCCCACCTTTTGTCTTTCTTGTTTTAACAAGAAAAGGCCAAGGGATAGATTGAGAATGGTGGAAGGGGTGACTTTGATCAAGATAAATTGTGTTCATAAACTGCTTTGTTAAATGGCAACTCCTTTGTACAACTACTTGAAGATATCAAAATATTTGAAAATAAATGTACTCTTTACCTGACTTATGTACCTGTAACCCCTCTGTACAACTCCTTTACAATTAAAAAAAACTTTTATGGGAACCCAAAAGCCTAAGATTGATTCCAAACACTAATAAAGTCCCACTGATTCCACCTCTTCAACTATCTTCTTGTTTTACTACTGCTTTAGTTCAGCCACCAATATTCTTCCATTACTATGACAGGAATTAAGGGGGACTTGAAGGTCCTTTCAGCTGATCTCCGAGCTTCTGGCAGAGTGAACTAGTTGATGGCACTTACCCTTCAGGTTAAAAGTTTATGATTTCCCAAGACTCATAAAGCATACACTTGAAATCCCCAGCATAACTCAAAAGGTACTCTGGACCTAAAAATCTCATCCCATCTCTGTTGTTCGTATGTCTTATTTCCTAAGTTTGATTATCCTACTGTAAAAATCTATTTTTGTACTCTCAAGTTTCTCTTACATTGAAGCTGGTGCATACTGATTAGTTTCTCAAACCCTATTCAAACTTTACCTTCTTGCTTTTCTCTATTATTAACTGTTTTGTATATTTTTTCAAAGTATTAGACTTTTATATTTGTTTTCCTTGTAGACAGGAAATTCCTTTGACAAAGGCCACATCTGATTCACAGTCACACATCATAGAATTTAGCAGAGAGCTTTGTAAAATAGCAGTTCAGTAAATTTTTGTTATGTGAATAATTAACATCTGGGTCATTTAAAAATTTATAGTAACTTCTATTAGGCAATTTGCCCAATCACTAAGGACATTAGGATATTTTTATAACTTATGGGTTTTATTATCATGTATCTTATCCTATAATATTGTTAGGATCTCATTACAAATAAGAAGCTTTTAATTATATATAAGAGGAAGATATAAATTTAGAGTAAATCATTGTGTGTTTTATTAGGGATATAATTTATGTGTTTTCATCCACTTATGGTTCCTGAAATTGCTTAGTCTCTTGTCATATAAAACAGTAACACAGTAATATAGTAACAGTTATTGGTTGCTATACTCTGTTTGATTGGGTGACACATATATGCATAGTCACTTGGATATGAGGGTATGCACACACCTTGTCCCAAATTAAAAGTAGTAGATTGAGGAACTTTTAAAAAATCAGGTTTATTTCTTTCAAAGTCAGAAATAGTACTAAACCCAAGAATAACAATTATTCATTCCCCATCTCTTGAATTACTTTAAAATACTCTAGTTTTTAACACAAAATTTTCAGGTTTCTCTCAACAAATAATATTCTCTGGCTTATATTGGCTAAATCATGAAGCTAAATTAAGAAGGCAAAGGGCAATGTTTCCATGTATACCTCCAAGTTCCTGTTCGGCTTTGGTCATTTTCCCTTTGAAAGTCTTCATTTTGATTAGAAGCTAGATGTCATGAATAGCAGAAATTATCTGCTATACTATTTTGTGAGTGTATATGTGTGAATGAGTGAGAATGTGAGTATTGGAGCTGACTAAAGCCATTGGGTACTGACCCTTAACTTTTACACTCAAAACTGGTGCTCTAGAGCTTGAGCTATATAGACTTTCCCTTCTGGCTTTTTGGTGATTCACTGGAGATAGTCTCACAGACTTTCCTGCTAGAAGGCTTCAAATCATGATCCTCGGATTTCAGCCTCCTGAGTAGTTCGGGTTACAGTTATGACTCAGCAGTGCCTGGCTCCACTGCACTTTGAAGCTTACTTTTACTACACCCACGCAGATTACGTTAAATTCTAGACAGTATGACTTTTCTTTGGCTTTTCAGCATTGAATACTTCTGCACTGAATTGTCCAGAAAACAATAGTATGGGTGACAAATAAAAGAAACAAGAAATAATTAAATCAGAGGGTCACATATTTTGACAAGAATATTTATTTATTATTGAAAAATACACAAAAGGCCAAAGGTTTCTGAGCTGCTGTTTTCCCACAGTACAGCAGAGTATTTTAAGAAAGGAACATACTGTTTGTATATAGCAGTTTACATTTCTAAGGCATTTAGGCTTAAGAGCAATAGGCTCTGCGTTCCTAGGTGTGCTTACTTGAGTTACGGTATATTGAGGCACACCAGGCAGACAAAAGATTTTAACCCATACAGTAACACTTCCAGGTGATTGTATCTTTATATCCTTTCACCTCCAACTTTCTGTTTCCCCATGTGTTTTGAATTGTTCATAGAACACTGGTAATAATCGACTCTTCAAGAGTTTGCTTACATCAACATGAATAGGACATACCAAACACAACAACTGCATGGACAGGTTCTGTCTCTGACCCAAATGAGGCTCCAGTAAGAAAAACACTGATTTGCAAAAGGCACAGTGGAGACAGGTTTAATGCATTAAATATAACATGAATCATTCACAATAACAAGTTTAGTGTTTCAGGGAACTTTTGTTAATACAACACAGTTGGTCACACAAAATACAAATGCTTCTGTTGATTTGTCTTGGCAACTCAGAAACATCAACAGTGCTAACAGTTTAACAGCTTTGTTCTCATCTGACAGAAAATAATGGCAGTTCTGCAAGGCAAATGTTAAACCTGACCGTATGTATTTATTAATTCCACAGTGTTTTGACAGATTAGAAGGGATGGAACTCAGAGGATGCTGACACGCTGGCTGAGGGCTTTCATCTCTCCTTCTTCAGTCTCAGGACTGTCACTGTGGCTAGCACTTGGATCAATCAGGTGTGGGGGGTACTGTAGCCCCTGCTCTCCTGCATACTGCTGCCACCTCGAGTCATCACTCTCATGGGTGATGTAGCGTTCTCCCATTTTGCATTCCAGCTCTCGTAAATCTAACCAGGTCTGATAGTCCTGCAGAAACAGTCCAAAATATTACCCACAGAGATCACTACAACTCAACACACGGACTACTAGGTTGTCAGCTCCCACCACTGTGAGTTATCTTTTCTCTTCCAGTCTAATAGCGTGGCATTATTTGTCACATGTCCTCAAGAGACAGCATCAGTACTGAGGCCATCCTTAGTTTAACCTTTGAAAATACAAGCACTTATATGAAAAGGTGGCTAATAGCTGAAAAGGTGGCTAATCAATGCTCGTAGTCAAGCAACCAGGATGTTGACATTCTTTTGGAAATTCATGCCTACAAAATATTCCTTCAGGATTTCAGGGTATCATTTTTTCTAAACTTTCAGGTCAGGTCAACGTGAAAAATAACTAATATTTAAGAGAATACATGTCCACACTTTGCATTTACATCTATTTGTATCCATGCAGAATAACCCTCAGGATTTAAAAACAAATGAGCTTCTAAATGAGTACAGGGCATGACTAGATGGGCATCTGTTGGGACATTGATCAAGATCACAATACAGATGCTTGTGAAATCTGGTCGTCTGAGTTCTGTTATGATCCTTGGGATTAAAAAAGTAAAACTGCATATGTGTGTGTGTGTGTGTGTGTGTGTGTGTGTGCATGTGTCCCACATCTGTCTCTGTCAAATTTCCTGTTAGAACAAGAGAGGTTTAGAAATGTAAGACTGTTAGTAACTCCTAGGAGATTGCATGTGCTTTGGGAAATGCATTAATATTAGGATAAATACACTTTTGAAAATGTGACAGGAGATTTCTACAGTGGGAACTGAATTATTCTAAGTATTTGGAAACTCATACAATGGAGAAAAATAAGTGACTCATTTTACCTGTAACCAAGGGTGGCTCAAGGTCTTATCCACACTGTAGCGCTTTCTCATTTTTACTTGCAGCAAATTATTGATTAGGTCAATGGCTGAAAAGATTAATTATTGGGAAAAAATAAATGACAAATACAAAACAAGTGCATAATTCATTTACAGTTTCTACCACATTGGCAGTTTTAGAGTTAAACGCAGGGACGGTAGCAGTTATTCAGACTTGGAAAACGAGTTCTCAAGAATTCTAAAGCCTCGCTCCTCATTTAATTTTGGGTATTATAAAAATAAAGGTAGAAATAACTAAGCATTATTAGTAGTAGAATCTATGTGAGTTTGGTGTGAATTTTCATTGGTCTGATATTTAATATTACTTTATTTCAGATATTAAAAGTGCCTGAAGTTCATTAAATATATGTCATTTAATTATGTCTTATACTAAAGTCAAGTTAAACTAATATTCAAGATAAAACATTTATTATTTAATGCAAAATGCATTTAATTTCAATATACCTAATTGCTTTCCTAGTCTTGAATTAAATTACAACACTTGGATATGATATATGGAAAAATACGGTATAACATGGATATTTTAGGGTAACATAGTTAACTAAAGAAAATGAATGGTCCAAAGCAAAGCATTTTTGTCTTTACTTTGTATTATATCAACCTTCACTGACTTTTGTTGGGGAAGGAGTTTTCTCAAGAGGACTTAGAACTGCAGTCCATTCAGCTGGTATAATGCCCTACCTTTAGTTGGACAGCTATTCATGGGATGTAGGAAGAAAAAATCACTTTGTTTTTAGAGTTGTCTATAAAACATTCCAATTACCACAGCACCATGGGATGGAGTTCTTACCCTCCTCTAGAAATTATTTCTTCAGCCTACACCGTTCATAGTTCATTATTAAATCACTCTTACACTTTACTTATTCTTACATACTTTGATATTTGTTGCTTTTCTCATTTTCTTCTACAAAAGAACTAAGTAAAATGTGTCAACATGGTGAAATCACATACATTTCAGACATTTAATTCTCACTTTGACCCACCCTGACCATCAGATCTGAGGAATGAATTTAGCAATAAAAAACTGTAGACAAATAGGCAGATTTTGTTTGATTTTCTTTTGTGTGCCAGTACTATGGCTTGTATTCAGGGTTTAGGCATTAGGTTTTGTTTGCTCATGTCTGGCACTCTAACACTTGAACCACAGCTCCACTTCTGGCTTTTTAGGTGGTTGATTGGAGACATGAGCTTTCCTGATGAGCTGGTTTAGAACCATGATCCTCAGACTTCAGTTTACTGAGTAGCAAAGATTACAGGCATGAACTACTGGTGCTCAGCCATATTTTTTTAAAAAATGAGAATTAACTAACTTTCACAACCACAGAGAACTTTGACAGACACTACTGATTACTCCATTGTTTGGTTAGCCTCAACCTACATGGATCTGAAAATACAGACTATTGCCTGAAGCAGAGACACTAAGATTGTCACACTGACCCAGAATGATTCAGAATCTTCCTTGCTATCAGCCATGAGAAGTGACTTCTAGTGTGTTCTGTTAATCTAGAATTATACAGCTTTGGTACTAATATACAAGTTTTTGCCCCTACTGAAGAGTTGTAGGATCAAACATTAGAGAATTCTTTGGTTGAGGCAATCAATGCAGTGGCACACATGTGTGCCTCTACAATCTTGCTTCAGCTAGGATTCCTGAGAAAACACAATACTTAGTACAATTTCAAATTCCAAGCATGTGTTCTCAGAGAGCTTTTGAAAGTATAGTTCTCTCTGTGAGCTGTGTATTGGGCATATGCTTTAAAACAGCCATTCACATGATTTACTCACTGGTGAGTAAAGTGCACCTTCCATTCTGGCTGCTGGAGGATGAGGGGTGAAGAGAAAGCTTGCATACTACTGTAAGCACGCTGCAGCATTACACTACCCCAGACGCTGCAGGGAATAAATACACGTTATTAATTCACTAGTTCTGCTTTGAATTCTGTAATTAGGCAGGTAGGGGTACAGTAACTCCATAAAAGGTTTGGTTAGTGCCCAAATGGGCACCAGCAGTGAACTACACCGCCTAATGGGGTGGGAAATACTGCTAGAGGAGAAGGTAGAAGTGGCTGGAAAGAAATGGACTATGTGAAGAAGGAAAATGGTTCTTCTGAATGAAGCATAAATCCTAAGTCAAACTATGCCATGATATCCTTGAGAACAGAATACGCACAGCAAAGCAATGTTGTGCCTTCAAGAGAAAGCAGGTTAGGACATCAGAAGAGAACTAGAGGTGATATGTGTATGCATAAATGTGTGTATTAATACGGTCTGGAGCTCTTAAAACCACAAATCAGAAATAATTTAATATGAAATGTTAGAACTTGTAGTTGGATATTGGGACCTTGAGATTACTGAGAAAAAAGAGGTCCATTATTGTTACTGAAGAGTATACACTTACTTGTCACTGTTTCGAAAACTCTCAAAGCATCTTTATTAAGTCTCAGACAACTTAGCATGAAATGAACGCACCATTCAAATGCCTTTGACTAAATCTATTTTTGTAAAGAGATGTAATGTCTCCCTTCCTGTCCTCTCCTTTCCTTCACTCCCTTTCCTTTCCTTCATTTTCCCTTTCCTGTCACCCTTTTCTTTATCTCTTTCTCTCTCCTTCCCTTCCTGTTTTCAAGTTCTCTTTATCAGCCATGTCCAAACTGCTACAATACTCATACCGTAAAGAGTTCCTTCCTCACACGTATAAGCCAATCACTAACCTACCATTCACCAGATTTTACCTGAGTAATTACTGCTGGTAATTGATTAGGGAAATCAAAGGTTTATCATTATGAAGCACTGGCCCTGATGAGCTACCAATCTAATTACAAAGGCAAAAGGTAGAGTCTCTTGCCTTCCCCGCCTCCAGAGATCCTATGAGAGTGTAGTAAGTCTTCACCTTTAATTAATATTCTATTTACACTTAAAAAATTAGCCTCTTACAGCTTACCCTCACTAGTCCTATTTGTGTTGTAGATATAAAGAACTGACTCTTCTATGTGACACTCTTAAAGTCTTCAGTCCCAGTGTTTTCCCTTAACCTTATCTTAGTTCTTTCACTTGTCTTTCATTCAGTCCCCTGTACAGCCTTGGGATTGCATAAAGTTGCAGAGCTTCTGCATGGCAAAGGACATAGCTAGCAAGAGCAATAGAAAGCCCACGGCTTGGAAAAAGATCTTCACTAGCCATACAACCGACAAGGGTCTCATATGTAAAATATACTTGGAACTCAAAAAATTAAATCCCCCAACAACAAATCCTCAAAGAAACAACTGTCCGATAAAGAAGTGGGCTAATGACTTAAAGAGAAACTTCTCTGAAGAAGAAAGAAGGATGGTCAATAAACACATGAAGAAATGCTCAACCTCTCTAGCCATAAAAGAAATGCAAGTCAAAACAACATTGAGATACCACCTCACCCTAGTTACATTGGCTATAATCAAGAACAGATGTTGGAGGGGATGTGGACAGAAGGGAACCTTACTGCATTGTTGGTTGGAGTGTAAACTTGTTCAACCCCTTTGGAAAGTAGTATGGAGGTTCCTCAAAAGA
>NW_012267384.1:3779310-3812917 GCF_000151885.1 Dipodomys ordii | reverse complement strand
AGAAATGCTCAACCTCTCTAGCCATAAAAGAAATGCAAATCAAAACAACATTGAGATTCCACCTCACCCCAGTTACACTGGCTATAATCAAGAACTCTAATAACAGATGTTGGAGGGGATGTGGACAGAAGGGAACCCTACTGCATTGTTGGTGGGAGTGTAAACTTGTTCAACCACTTTGGAAAGCAGTATGGAGGTTCCTCAAACTCCACAAAGCACTTCCCTATGACCCATCAAGTGATTTATTATAATCAAGATGCATCAGTTCTTGACATAATTCATCTACTGATAATCCTTAAAAAGAAAGGGTGGTTATTTTGGCATAATGTATTTCTAGTAAAGTACAATTGATTAATAATGAATTTTAATTTCATTCTAAGGGCCATGATTTGTTTTGTATATGTTTGCCAACTATTTATTGAATCATGCATTTTATTTATTTGTTTATTTACTTTTGTACTAAGGCTTGAACTTAGGGCCTGGAGCTCCTGTCTAGCTTTTTCTGCTCAAGGCTGAAGCTGAACTACTAAAGCTACACCTTCACTTCTGGCTTTTTGCTAAATAATCATAGACAAAATTGGCTTGCATTTAACTATCCAAGCTGTCTTTGAACTGTGACCCTTAGATCTTAGCCTCCTAAGTAGCTACAATGATAGATGTGAGCCAGTGGTGTCCAGCATTCTATGGTTTTGTTAGGAATAAATACCAAGATTTTTGCAGACTGATTTCAGGTTCCATTCTTTCTCTTTTTAAGAAAGTCATACAACTAGCCTACCTTAAATATCCTAGTATCTGTCTTATTTTACCCATGGTTTATGTAAAGATCATATCATTTAGCATCTTCAGTATTCAGTATTTATCCATCTGTGTCAGCTTACAATTGTTCAATTTCCTCCTCAGGTGCTAGCCTCCAGAGGCGTTTGCTAAGGTAATTCATTAAGAACAATGCGTCCCAGAAGAGCGGATAATCAGAAGAAAAACCCAAATGGAGCCATAACTCTAGTTCAAAAACAAAATTCAAAATCCAAAATTCAAACCTCTGACCTAGAAGGAATATTGGTAAGGTTGGTATGTTTTTGGAACTGTGAAGAGGAGGAAGAGAAGATTGGGAGAGACGGGGACAAAATTGGACTGGTCCTTGAATTCCTCTCAAAAGTAAAGCAAGGGAGAGAGAGAACCTGGTCTTGCCTGAGAGATATTAGAAGAGAAGAAGATGATTGCTGCTGGTTGAGCAGAAGAACGGGAGATCTATATTGCCCAGGTCTGGACAGGCACCTGGTCATTTTGGGATCTACAAGGGTCTGCAGGCCATGAGCTATCTGGAACCCACGAGAAAAGGATACTTGAAGAAACAGAGAATGCCTAAAAAATTTTAGATATCTTACCCCTTCTACAAAAATCATAAAAGGCTATATACAAACATGCAGATGTAACAGGGCAATGTATGGTGCAACACAGTGGATGGTCTTTGTTTTTGGGGGGCAATACAAGATGCCCTTTGGAGGAGTTGGATTGAGATTAGGGTCCAAGCAGTACATGAAATAAGAGGTTTCTAAGCTCTTGGTACATTCTTTTTGTTTCACATCCTCTTCCCTTACTCTCTCCCTTGATGGTCTGTCTCCCCACATCTCCCAATCAGGAGTAAAAGACAATGGGAAGTTTCTTTTCTTTGCAGTATATATGATATCAATGTTTTCAAAGAGTGTTACGATTGTTTGCTGACAGCAATCAGTCTTTCTGGTATTCTGTAAATCTTGTTCTTTTATCCATCTTTAAGTTCCACCCTCTACATCCATCTTAATAAACATTGTCTTAAATATAAACTCTCCTAATCACATTATAACTATGTGGGAAGTTTGCTGACTTTTTTTTTTTTTTGGTTGTCACGACTTGAACTCTGGGCCTGGCACTGTCCCTCTGCTCTTCAGCTCAAGGTGAGCACTCTACTAAAGCTACAATGCCACTTTCAGTTTTCTGGTGGTTTATTGGCAATAAGAGCCTCATGAACTTTCCTGAATGGGCTGGCTTTGAACCACGATCCTCAAGATCTCAGCCTTCTGAGTAGCTAGGATTATAAGAGTGAGCCACTGGTGCCTGGCTGTCTGCTGACTTCTTAATGGAAGATATATAATGGGATGATGTAGCTTCATTTTTTTCATCTTCTTTTTTTCTTGTCAAGATGATGTACAGGGAGGTTTCAGTTACATAAGTAAGGTAATGAGTACATTTCTTGTCAACCTTGTTACTCTTTCCCTCCATTTTCTTCTTTCCTTACTCCCCCACAACAAGTTGTACAGATTATTTCCAACCTATTGTCTTGTGTATATCGCTGTTGTATTGGTTCCTCCCTTGTCCTTTGTCTCACCATTTTGTTGTTCTCTCATCTTCTCATCACCAAATCCTTGAGTGCTTTCTAAAATGTCCCTAGCTATGGACACACAGTTTCTTAAAAATTGAAAAATGGAAAAAATCTAGTGTTTGAAGCCTAATGTTTCTTTTATGTGTTACAACACATTTTTTGGCTAACAACTTCCTATGCAGAAATTTTTGTCTCTCCCTCATCAGTTAAAAGATTAAAATGTCAAGAAAGCAAAAAGAAAATTTGATGGATATTCCCTTTGAACAGTTAGGAGAGCTGAAAGTGATGTAGCCTATTTGCCAGATGTGTAAGGATCCTTGGATAAGACAAAACTAAATGGTATATGCAGATGCTTAAGGCTTTCTTTTATAATAGAAAATGTTCCATTAATGTATAGTCATGTAGATTCTATTTCCTCTGCAGAATTTTCTGTGAAACTGTACCAACTATGCTGCAGCCATTCTTAGTGTCTCACAAATACTGTGTATATATAAAACTATTTATGTGTTTGCAACAAGGAACCTGGGCCATTGCTAAAGGAAGGATATTCGAAGCTTAAAGGAAATCCTACAAAATGCACAGCTAATGGGTGTCTCAGTCACCTTGTATTTTATCTTCTTATGATTTCATTAATTTCTGTCTCACCCTTCTCCTACCATTAGTTTAGCTCCTTTGATAGCGCACATATTAGATGTATCGGGCTTTTTTTGCAGGAAATTTCATAAATCTTGAATTAGAGACACATCTAAACTTCATTTAGAAAATTGTTTGATAAATAACATTTTGTAGCTTCAATACATTCATTAGAAATTTAAATGGCCTTTTTCTCAGCTTTAAGTTTTAACACCCATCATGTGGGCATATGGTTTGTATACTTCGGCTATAAATATTCCCGGGTAGTAGGACGTCACAACTCTGCAGAATTCAACAGACCATAGGATCAGGAGTTATTTCTCTCAGAAAGTCAGAATGATGCTGATAATACACACAAAGCAGGCTGTTCACAGTATTTATTTTACAGAAGGAACATTATTTATGACCCCTCAGGGCTGATCTCCTTTTGTCTAGACACAGTACCTTTTATCTTTCCATTTTTCTATCCTGTCTTTTCTTTACCCTCAAGTTACTCTGGTTCATACTTTCAAATTAGAAACTACATCAGAACAGTCAATTTTTGGATGGAGCTGTCACCCTTTATCAACCTCCAGTCCTTGGGCCTTCATGCCAGTTTTTCCCCCCCCTCCTTTTCAATTCAGCTTTACTGTCCTCTTCAGTGTAGCACTTAGTACATCTCTCGCCTTGCTTTGCTTCATGCTGATGGTAAGTTGTGTGTTTATTTTAAAAATCGTTTTGCAGCCCTTCACATTCCAGCTCTCAGCCCAGCATGCCGTTGCCCAGCAACACTAACTGGGACGCTCCTCTCAGGGGCTGAAACCAGAGGCTGCCAGCAGCAAACAAGGCCACTGGAAATCATCATCTCACTCGTTCCTGAGTCAATTACCGGAATCCAATGAAGTGCAAGACCTTTAGAGACTCAAGTCGGTGTCTCCTTTTTTCAGCTCTTTCCCTTGGTAAAAACTTTTCCTATCAATAGTTACTCCCTTCCTTCACATTCAATTTCATTTTCTCCTGATGGCTGGCAATGCGATTTGAGAAATCATGAATTGTTTCAACACAAACAGAACTTACCAACCCCATGTCCAAACAATTTAAAATTTGGGTAGAAATCAAAATATAGTTGTTATTCTTATGGGCTCAGAATGGATAATTTTTTTCCCATTTATACTTTACATAAAAAGCCTTTGAAGACTTGTTTTTCAATACTGGTATTGTTATGTTTTTTTTTTATTTTTAGGAGGGGTAGAGTAGGGGTTGGTTGTGAGGCTTGAACTCATGGCTTAGATGCTGTCCCTGAGCTCTTTTGCTCAAGGTTAGTGCTCTACCACTTTGAGCCACAGCGCCACTGATGGTTAATTGGAGAGAAGAGTCTCATGGACTTTCCTACCCAGTGGGCTGGTTTTGAACCACAATCCTTAGACCTCAGCCTCCTGAGTAGCTAGGATTATAGGCTACCAGTGCTGTTGTTTAATATACATAAATGCTTTCATATCTGACAATGGTGTTACTATCAACCAAGTAATACTAATATTAGCATTAGTGGTTCATACTAATATTAGTATGTAAAACAAAATCAAAGATCAATTTAAAGTCTTTAGAGGCCTCTGATTACTTATTCTTGGAGTCCCTTAAGTATTTTTGATTTGTGTCTCACCATCATTTTAGAATGATGATTTAGAGTTTCAGGGTAACTTCTGCTTAATAAAGACAGGAAGAGCAAAACAAGGTGGACTACCCTTTTAATATCCACAATCACAGGTGGGAGCAATGGGTCATCTTGGCAAAATAATATTTAACAAACACAAAAAACTAAGTCTTCCATGTACATCCTTCTGTCTCAAATTCCCAAGCCTCCCACCACTATAAAGGTCTAAATATAAAATAGGAAAATATCGCTTACCAACATGTATAAAAAAGAATTAAAGTTTTCAAATTCAGAGTAAACTCAGCATGACTCTATTTATTGTCTGAAAAGCAAATGTTATGCCATGCTAAAAAACGAACTTTACAACTTTGGCATGGGGGGTTGGGGGGAAAAATGGGAAGGCATGGGAAGGGGAAACAAAGGAGGAGGCAACAATGCTTGATAAGAAATGTACTCATTATCTTGCTCATAAAATTGTAACCCCTCTGTACGGTATTTTCACAATAAAAAAATGTGTTCATGGTTTTTTTAAATAATGAAGGAGGCAGCATTTTCATATTACTCCTAGCTAGACTGCTGAACCCTGAGTAAAATCTGTTCTGAGGTTTGATTTAAAAAGAACACAGGAAACAGAAAAAGAACATAGGAAAAAAACAAACCTACCAAATTTAACCTTTTGTTATTCTTTAATTGGACATTTCTTCCTATATTCAGAATGTATGCCAACTAGAAGTTGATTACTCGTGATATACATTAGTCAAATTTTGAGCATGCACAATGTCAAATTCTTATTAAAATATCTGGCTAGTTTCTCTCTACAAATGATTATTTATCAAAGAATACCATGAATTACACTTTACTTATCAAAATAAAGGAAACCTTTCTTAGTGGGACATGTGTTCATACAGTTCCTCACTAGATAATGAAATCTTTATACACACACAATCACTGAACTGGTAGACATTTTATATGTCATTGTATGTCTTTGGATCATATTTATTATTACTTATGAATAAAATATTTATTTAAAGTATTAAACAGAATTAATTCTAGAATTTTAAGTTGCAATTGTTTAAGATGTTAAGCCCCTATGGAGGTTCTGATAGGCCTAATTTACTTTATCAATTGTGATTACATTTTCTGGCACCCAGTCAGTAGTTTGAAGCGGTTCTCTGGCTGGTCTCCACGCCTCTCCTGCGTGCTGTTATGTCTGACAGTGGTGTTAATATGTTGACAAATCAATCTATTCATTAATATTCATCAGGCTTGCTGAATCCGCAAGCTTCATAAACTGTTACAAACACAGTTTAATGATTAAAATGACAATTGTCTTTCTTTTGTTCCTCCTACCATTGGATTTCTGGGTCTCATCTATCCAAGGCTTATTTTCAATGGGGTTATTTTTTTGTTTTGAACAATATGTAGTGAAAGAGGGACCTACAGCTGGTTCCTTTTCATGGCAAAGTGCTACTTCCAACTTAAGTGTTTAGCATTCTGGAACACAGTTGGATTTTTGAAAACATACCATGTGGTAATGGTGCTAGGCTTTTATTTAGCTTCTCTTTGTGTTTGTACTGGCTGTATTTTTCAATCTCCAATTCCTGGGAGGGAAAAACATACTTGTGACCAATTTAACTTGAATTTGCCAAGTTGAATGGCCAAAAAATATGCTTTTAAAATAAAATTTAGATGCTTTGATAAACTTAGTGGTATATTATAGCCATTCTATGCCTTGGTATTCCACATAGTTGATTCTGTACAGCTGAAGACTGAGATCAAGTGGGAGAATAAATTACAGCTGTGCTTATTAGTGAAAAGAGGCAGAAATACTTTCCTGGAAGCTGCTGGATCCCATGTGTAGGGGCTCCTGGTACACCATCACGATTTGCTTATCAATTCTGCACTAAAGACTTACTTTGGATTGATGTAAGGGCATCTCTGACTTTTCTCTTTCTATATGAGCTATCAGGCTTCCTTCCTGATTTTAATTCTTAAGAATACCAGAAAGCCATGTGACTCTGAGGGTGAGCAGTAACAACGCAGCAGGTGCCTTGGGAATAGGTGCTTCTGTGGACTTCACCTGTGAACACAGAAATGATCTTCTGTCTGCAGGGGTCGGGCGCTCATTGTGAGACAATTTCCGAGCCTGCCTCTGTGTTGATTACTGCCTGCTTGCTTCCTTAATGGCATATCAAGGAATATAAAAAGTCAGAAAGAAAATGGTAGTAATTTCTCTGGTGATCTCCATGGCCCATTACTAGCCCTTCTTAAATCTACTGTACCTCTCTAATGGAACACATCAATGCAATGATGGAAATGTATTACTACTCTAACAAGCTCATTCCTATCCAGCCCTGCAAAGCTTGTCCTTGTTCTCTTAATGAAGTAACTTGCACTGAGGTAACCTCTATCTCCTTCAGTAACTATACAACCACATCTTATGGTCACTGGTGTCACTGCTCTATCTGAAAGAAGGAACTCTGGGGAAACAAAAGCTTTATTAATTAGCAAGGAACATGTACCAAGGAATCAGTTAAGACCTGTGTTAGGATCCTGAGAAGATGAACAAACATAGAAAAAAGTAATTCTTGGGTTGGGAAGGTGGCTCAGTGGTAGAGCGCTTGCCTTGCATGCATGAGGCCCTGGGTTCGATTCTTCAGCACCACATAAGCAAAGAGAAAAAAACGCCGGAAGTGGTGCTGTGACTCAAGTGGTAGAGCGTTAGCCTTGAGCTGAAGAGTCATGAGGGACAGCGCCCAGGCCCAGAGTTCAGGCCCCATGACAGTCCCTCCACTGAAGAATATTTCAGTTTTCTCTATATTACTGTTCTCCCATTTAATTTACAAATATTAATTAAATTACTGCACTAGCCACCTTTGTAACTGGGAGCAGTGACCAGCGTGTGGTATGGGAGATGTATAAATACAATAAATGTTACTAATAGAGGCAACATTTATTACTAATTCTTAAGTTTTCTTTCAGGCATGCAAGGCAAACACTCTACCATTGAGCTACCTTCCCAGCCCTCATTCTTAACTTTTAGTTAAGGTATATGTTAAAGGATCTAGTCTGTATATTACAGTATCCATGCATAAGTGGAATACCATATAAACTCTGGAAGTCAGGGCACTCTACCCAGTTCTCATTAACTCTTCTTTGTCCTCTTTATTCCAAGAGGTCCCATTATGTCCATTTTTCTACATAATTATAAGTAAGCCAGATACACTTAGCTTAAAGATTCCCTAAAATGTAAAATTAGGAAGGAATATGTGGAACAAAGTACATAAAATTACTATTAATCGCTATATTTTAGAAAGTAGAATATTCCTTCTAGTCTATTCCCTAGAACCCCAAAGCATCTCACCTCTGTCCACTCAAAGGAGATTTAGGGCTTTATCTTCTACCTGGGTTTTTCTTCATATAACTTTTTCTCTTGTCAGACACAAATGGCTTTTGAATTATACTTTTACTTGAATTCTACATCTCTTCCTTTCCATTCGTTTGTGGTGAATGTCATTCTATCTCATCAATTCCAGCTAATAAAATCTACAGTGACTCTCCCTCCTCTGAACTTGGAGATCCTGATTTTATATTTAGTTGACAATTCAAGGAAATGAATGATTATTTTTCTAAATTTATATAGGCTATCTCCACAATTAAATTTACATTTCTAAGACGCATTATGTGTCTGTCCCCTGTTTTCATTATTAGTTGTGTTAGACGTAAATTGTGATTTCTCAACTGTTTCTTCAGCTGCTGATTGGATTCTGAGATAATCTAGATTGGCAGTCTTACAAACAGTGTCAAGTTATTTTACTGAATTTCTGGATTAGAGATGTATCCAGCATAAAGGTTAATACTCCTTAAAGGTAAACTTGTGACAAGAAGTACCAGCCACACATTTATTCAGAACTGCTTTTTCTTCTACCTTCTGGGAAAGAAAAAAATAACTACACTTTATTTTCATCTTTGCTGCGTTATCCTAAATACTTAGCTGCTCCTTTGGCACACATGATAGCTCTTTTGTAGGCCACAGATTCCATTAAGATATATACACCTACCTAAGATTTACAACTAATTAGAGGATGTTAGAGGTTGTTGCTAATGGTAACTTAAAGCTCTGATAATGGATAGTTCTTTCCATTTACTACTAACAAGATCTAAGAACTTAATCTACCTTGGGCAGTTTATATATTTTCCCATTTCTATGCTAGTGTATGTGATAATAAGCATCAATAGGAGACATACATATAAGAAGGCATTAGTCTTTTAGGTGGTGGGAATCTAAAGTCATAGCAAACTTAGAGCTAGACATTGCCTAGACACTATTTAGCAAGGAAACAGGGCTTCTGGTGAACAGACACAGGTACAGATTGGCTGAGTTCTCATGGGACCAATGACCAGTTTCATGATTCTTGCCTGTGGTGTCGCTTCTTTTGCATTATTTTTCTTATTTGGAAGAGAAATATAATACAAGAACCTAACTATGAGATTGCATTTGAAAATTAAAGCAACTACAAAGTAATTTACTGAGGAATATACTAAGAATGATATTGTACCATTCATAAGGAAATGGAAAGACTTGGAAAAAATTATATTAAGTGATGTAAGCCAGATCCAAAGAAACACAGGTTTAATGGTTTCCCTCATCTGTGATAACTAGAATGTGCCTATTAATCTACAAGTGAACACACTGGATGGTAGAAGAAAAAAAATACACAGAGTCATGATAAATTATACAGGTCTCTAGGTATTCAGAGAGTGAGACCAAAGGAGGATGTTCTTAGGAGGGGATTACATAGGCACAACAGCTATGTGCGTCCGACCACGTAAAATAACATTTATCAAAATGAACTCTAGGAAGTGTAAATGAGGTTTTTTTCCCTTGTTGTTGTTTTTTGTTTTTATTTATTTTTGTCTTGTTTGTTCATTAATCTATCTTTGGGAAGGTAAGGGGAAGACAAAGAAATGGTGGGGAAAAGGCTGGACAAATCCATCAGCGATACTCTTGACTCTGTGTTTAAAATGAACTAAACAACTTGTGTGTGTGTAGATGGGAGGGAAGAATAGGGAGTGAACAAAGGAAGGGATGATTTTGTTAAAAAAAGTGCTCTTTATCTGAGTTATGTAACCATAACCTCTCTGTACATCACCTTTATAATAACAATAAATAAATTTCAAGAAAAAAGAAATGACATGAAAAAAGAAGAATATAGTTTTTAATTGTACAACTGTCAAACTAATGTGGTCATCTAAATACAAAGAGAAATTATAGACAAATATTTTCAAGTACTGAGCATGTTGATTCAATCCCTAAATTCCAAGGACATTGACAAATAAAATATTTTACAAGCTTTGGTAAACATCATAATGTTTTTGTGTTGGCAGTATGTTAAAAGTACTTAAGGAAAGGTTGTGTGTGGTGGGCACTACTGTAATTCTAGCCATATACATGGGAGGCAGAGGTAAGAAGATCACACTCAGAAGCCAAAAAAAAAAAAAAATCAAAAGGACCTATTTGGAAAACAAACTAAAAGCAAAAGGACTGGTGTGTGTCTTAACGGGTGAAGCACTTGCTTAGAAAGTAGAAGGCCCTAAGTTCAAGCCTCAGTATCACCAAAAAAAGGGGGGCATTAATATAAAACTAAGTACATGGTAATAAGTTAAAATGCATTTTCATTCCATGAACACACACATATTCATATGTTCTAGAGAACTATACCAAAATATGAACAAGTTCCTTCCAGCTTATTTTATCAACCTTGTAATACAAGTTTTCCTAATGCTTTGTTTTTATAAAAAAAACACATAACATATCCAAAGACATTTTTTGATTTATTTTACTTCCTAATTCACTACAACCAATTGTTTCCAATCCAGTGGGCACTATGAACATCTAGAGAGTTTAATAATTTACAGTGAGATTAGACACAGTGATGGATAATGAAAACACTATTGGGTTGGGATTGAAGATATTACCTTCGTGAGAGATCTCCTTCCAGGGGTTTGGTGGATACATAAAAGCTGCATTCTGGATCTGGTCGTGAATGTCTTCGTCTTCATTAAATGGGAATGTGCCACTTAGGCTCACATAGATGATAACCCCAACAGACCACATGTCTAGAGAGCGATTATAGCCCTTGTTCCTGAGAACCTCAGGGGCCAGGTAAGCTGGGGTACCCACCACAGACCTCCGGAAAGACTTCTCTCCAATGATCCGAGCAAAACCAAAATCACAAAGCTTCACCTGTTGATAAGAAGAATTCTCTGAAAGAATGAGTATAAAATTGTGTGTGTGTGTGTGTGTATGTCTGTATGTGTGTGTGTGTGGAGTTGCTCAGGTCTGCTAGCTATAACATATATATGTATATTACATATACACATCTGCAGATAAATATGTATATTACATATACACATCTGCACATAAATATGTATATTACATATACACATCTGTATATATATGTGTGTGTGGATATATTATATATTATATATATTGTATATCGTTTGCATTATATAGCTTCTTTTCTAGACTATATATGACTATAAAATATAGACTATATAATATAAACTATATAAATACATATGCATGATATATTGTCTGACAACTGTATTTCATGCATAATGATATGTTTTTCTCATGGTAGAAAAACTACTATTTTCCACCTTATATATTCAAAAACTGGTTTATGTGTTGATGTGAATACTAAGTTTTCATTCTTAAAACCTTCATCTACCTGCTTTCCCTTTTACTCCCTAAAAACCAAGAGTTAAATGTGGAAATGAATGGATAATACTGCTCACAGGTAGGAGACCATGTAAATCAGGGGCATAATGAACTTAACTCTAGGGATTGTTATAAGCAATAAAAATAGAGAAATGAGCCATGTTGTCAAAAGAACCCTCAAAATTAGCTCGGTATTGGTATGTGGACAGGATGTGCAGGTGTCAGGGTGAAAATGCAAGGCCAGCTACCCTGGCCTGTCACTTCAGATTTATGACTTCACTGGGGAAGGATGCAGTTGTTTTCTACTCTTTGTTCGAGGGTAAGGGAAGCAAATGATGAAAGGGGTTACAATGATCAAGATGCATAGTACTCACAAACTGATAAGTTGAATTGAATTGAAACCCCTTTGTGCAACTTCTTAAGGATAATTAAAACGAAGAAAGAAGTGTTGGTCTTCATCTACCACTTGAATCACCCTCCTGCCCTGCCCTGCCCTGCCCTGGGATACTAAAGAGCCTCAGTCTCAAGGCCAATGTTTTCAACACTGGACAAGGGCTCCCAGGTCTAGAGAAGCCACATAGCATCATGGGAAAGCTCAGGTATGTCTTATCAATGCAGATGAACTGAGAAGCCCATGTCAAAGACACAGGCTCAAAAATATAAGAAGGTAACACATGGATGCCAATGCTCAGGGAAAATTTAAAGCCAATAAATGTTTTGAGGGAGAATGAAAGAAGGTAAGAAGATGCTTCTTGGAAGCCAGCAATACTGAGAAATGCTTTTCTACTTGCCTGAGGGAAAGGATCTGCTGATGCCAGCAACACATTTTCTGGCTTGAGGTCACAGTGAACGATATTTTTAAAATGAAGATGCCGCAAAGCCACAAGTATCTATGAAGAAGCAAATCACCAGAATGAGTTCATTTCAGCTTATAAATTTCAATATTTTCCTTTTCTTTTGGTCATATTGGGGAAGAGCAAGTTGAACTCAGGGTCTCAAGCTTGCCAGGTAGGTAGTCTACCACTAGAGTCACCTCTCCTGACAAACTGAAAGATGTTATCTACCAGGACACAGATTTAAAAGGCCACAAGAAAACACAAAATGACCAGCCGAAATTCTTTTTTTTTTTTTTTTGTCGGTCATGGGGCTTGAACTCTGGGCTTGGGCGCTGTCCCTGCGCTCTTCAGCTCAAGGTCAGCGCTCTACCACTTGAGCCACAGCGTCACTTCCGGTTTTCTAGTGGTTTATTGGAGGTAAGAGTCTCACAGACTTTCCTTGCCTGGGCTGGCTTTGAACCGCAATCCTCAGATCTCAGCCTCCTTGAGTAGCTAGGATTATAGGGGTGAGCCACTGGCGCCTGGCTCCAGCCGAAATTCTTTATGATCAAGACACTCATATGGGCCAGATTAACCTCACACTCCATTATGGAATCCACACAGCAACTAACACAGATGTAGATAAAGGACTCCAGTGTGGAAAGGGGCTACATATTCTTATGTATTTTCATTGAACCAGTAATAAGCCAATGTAGTATTACTAACTTGGTATACTGGATTAAGTCACCAGGATAGGAGTCAGGTAGGACAATAAAAACCTCTGTAACTTTGGCTAAGTGTAGTTCGGATTCGGAGAAGAGACCAAACAAGGCTAGAAAGCTGTGGTTCAACAGTGATAACATTTGATATTAAATATTATTTTTCCAATCTCTAATTGATTTCTTACCTGAGTAATTAAAAACTTGGTGATGTGCTCTGGCAACCTGCCCTTTTCACTTGACAAGATCATCTCCAGCATGTCTCCATGGAGTTTTTCCATAACAACAAACACTCTCTCAGGCGTCTCAAACATACACTCCAAATTTACAACACCAGGGTGATGAAGGTTCTATTAAAGATAAATAAAGCACTTCAAGAAAATGAAGTTTTGTGTTTTTTTTTTAAATTCTGTTTGGCAAGCTCACTGATTATACAAAGCTGTTAAAAGTTGAAAGCTATGGAGAAACCCACACTTAAGATTTTTAACACCTCTAAATTCCACATGTGCTGCTTTATATTTTTTGAAATTCTAATGTCTCCAAAAAATTACATCTTTACTTTCTATGCACAGTGAAGTTATTTCTATGCTAAAAATCCAAATTCTAGCACCGTGAATTGCTAATTAGGTTTTAATTAGAATATCATATTGAAAAATGCAGAATTTCTTAAGATCATCTCCAATAGTAAGCTTACTGTCCCTAAAATGAAGGTCATCTTTAGAAGATTGGTAAAAAGGTTATGCAGGAAAGATGAAATTCATATATGAGTGCAAATGAGTGCACTGAAGAAGCATCTCATTCAAAACTTCTTGGAACTAACTGCTCAGCTCCTGGAACATGTAGTAGTTTGTCACAGAGGCTATGATATAAAGATCACTAAGAGGACAGAAAAATGTTACTGAGCCCTTGCTTTGTCCAGGACATTGCTACATGGTAGTCTTGCATTGTTCTTAAGTATTCAGTAAATATCTACACAAGAGAGCAATGGCTGGCAAATGTTGGTAGGTTGATAGGCGTTCACATACATCAAGTAAAAATTACTTAGTGTTATATGATTCCTTCTAACAAAGTATCATGCACTGTCTTCCAAAAACAAAATTTAAGGACTCCCTTAAATAATCTAATAGCTGAATAGAGGAAAAAAACAATTTATTTTTATTTTAGAAATATCACTGAATGACAAATTGTATTTAAAATAGACCATTCACAAGCTATTTAATAACCTGACATTTCTGGCTATTGAGTAACCTCATTGATAGATGCTGGTGAGAGCGAAGAGGTTATGATTAGATTTATACTTCTGGAGTTGTCTTCTGTTAGTAGAGAATGCCTGATATCACCCTTTAGATCAAGCCCATGACAGAGCTACTGCTCTCCTGAGGATAGGGGCTCTGGGAGTTTCCTTTTGTTACTTTGGCTATTTTGATCCTTGCTTTAGAATCTCATCAGTCTTTCTGATTCTGATATCTTGGAGTCTGATCATACAACACAATAGCCTTTCACCATATCAGAGCTAGAGTTATTGTTAACTAGTCAAATCAAACTCCATCAGAAAGATGAAGGCTACAGACTTACTCCCTCCTCATCATACTATCACTATTTATACTTTGACTAGCTCGCCAGTTGGCTATCTAGTAGCATGTAAGTATCCTATCTTTAAGTAGATGAGTAATTGTTTATCTGAATTCTGGGTTAATAACCAGCTCAAACTTATACCTTCTCTCCCATCCCCCATCCATGCTCTCTTAATGTTTTTTTTCCCCTCTTTATATCCCCTGTGGGATAGAGGAACCACAATGACTGAGTGGACAGATTATTGTCCTCCAGGGTCTAAAGATTTCAGCTGTCCTTTTTAAAAATCAACAACCATAGCAGAAGCTTTATGGATCAGAGGACAGAGTTCTTCTTAAGTTTTGGTTTTCCTAGAACAAGTCTACTAGGACATGTGCTAAATGCACCTTCTTTACTGAGCATTGTCATAACCAATTTTAACTTATTTTACTTAATGTAAATTTGATTCCTAGGCAGTGTTTATTCCCAGAATATTTTAGGCCAAGAATATGGGACAGATAAATGAAGTTGCTTGGTGTCACTTTGTGACATATCCATTACATGCTCCAGAGAATACAAGTTTCCATAATAGTATCTTTAGGATGCTATTTTCTTTTCCCTACAATTTTCAGTGTGGTTAGGTAAATAGATTAAAGAGGAAATAAGACAGAACAATCAAAGAAAGACTGAGGTGTGGACATTTTCTTAAATGCCCAAAGCTTTGGATTTGGGTGGAGAAAAAAAGGATTAATGAATATGAAAGGAGAAGAGCAACAAAAGTCTAGAAGGTCTCCTATGCCCAGACAGATGGGAGAATAGAACAGAAGGAAAAAAAGTGAGGAACCATGACTTCGGGGGCTCAGGGAGGCAAAGAAGGAAAGGGAAGTAGTGCTGTAAGTGGTCAGCTTATTGAGGGGAAGTTATTCCTTCCTGACAAGGTAGAAGAAGGCAGCTGGGACCAACATGGAGAGGGAGATGATTCTGAAGGATGCACTGATACCCTTGGCAGGGTGATGATTCAGTACACCTGGGGGAACCAATCAGGAGATACCTCAGAGCATGACTACACTCTAACAATGGAAACACAGGCACTTCTCAAGAAGGAGGAGGCAAGGAACCCTATATATAGTGAGTTTCAGGAGAAAGCCCAAGAACTCCTGCTCTGGGAACCCTGCTTTCACAAGAAGTCCATGTCCTTGTTTCTTCTATTGTCATGCAAACCTGCTTTGTCTGCTTTAAACACTTTCATGACTTTTAATTCTTTAATCATTTGATACCACAAGCCAAACCCTATATGGCATCACTTTGCATTCTTCTCATCTTAGACTGTGGAGGCTGAAGAAAGGCAAATGATCCAGAAGCAGTCCTACTTAAATTTTCTGAATACATCTGTACTGTCAACCCTCATGAGACTCTACCTGTATTCCTCTAGTACCTGAGTCCTCAGAGATACCAAAATCCTTTAGTCAATATATTTCTTTTCTCTTTTCCCTATTCTACAGTATGACTCAAGTGTCCCTACACAGAGGTTGATCATCTAACACAGAAGTTGCTCATCTTCTAACTGGAATGTTCCAAGAATATTTTAGGCCAAGAATATGGGACAGATAAATGAAGTTGCTTGGTGTCACTTTGTGACATATCCATTACATGCTCCAGAGAATACAAGTATTCATAATAGTATCTTTAGGATGCTATTTTCTTTTCCCTACAATTTTCAGTGTGGTTAAGTAAATAGATTAAAGAGGAAATAAGTCAGAACAATCAAAGAAAGACTGAGGTGTGGGGACCAGAGAAAAGAGGGGAGTCAAATGGAGACATTGAGGGAGATGAATAGGGATATATTTTATATACATGTATGAAAATTAAAAAAATGAGAAAAGAGTAACTGCAAATTCAAGAAAGCACCTGAATGAAAGCCATGTTTATAGAATTAGTAAAGATTCTTTAGAAAAGCTAAACACCTATTCATTATACTTGGGCTTGCTCATTTATAAAATTCTTCTTGCTTAACATGTGTCCTAAAAGTACTCTTAGTGAATGCTAATAATTCTATCAGTAAAATACACTTGCTTTTCTGCATAGTTTTTTAAAATAATAAACTGATATTAGAATTTACTGAATATAGCCATAGCTAAGACAAAACCAGCAATGATGCTTCCTCAGAACTTGATTTCCTTTCTTTTTTTAAGTTGAACCAAATCACCAACCCTTTTGTATCTGATAGAAACAAAAGAAAATAAAATGGGTATAAAGAATCATGCCTTATGCACCCAAACTCCTTACTTTATACTCATGTGAAGTTATTTATTTAGCCTAGCGAATGTACTATTTGAAGACTGGATAGGAAAAAGATCAAGCAATTATCTCTGTCTTCAAGTGTAATTTATGTTAATCATGTTTATACCTTAAGAATGACTTCAAGATAAACTTTAAACATGGTGGCCCATGTGACTCTACTAGTTGTAATTTTTCACAGAAAATATGAAATTACATTCTAAAACTTTTTATTCCTAACGTCCAGAGTAAGTGAATTTAAAAACTGGCATGAAGATGACAACATCAACGAAAACACAGTTGTGTGCAAAAAGAATCTTTGCTATCTTCCCAGTCTTACCTCAGGAATTTAGATAATTTAATAGCAGAGCAAACTTTTACAGGACTCTTGGACCATCTGTTTGGTGCATTAAGTAACTTAATTTTCAGGAAATGAAACATTTGGTCAAGGACAGGAAAGACTAGCATGCATTCACACATAACAGATTGATGACATATCCGCGGGGTGAATAAAAGTTGTTTCAAAGTCTGAGAGGAAATATTTTTCAACGATTAAGATGAAAATTTTTAAGAGTCAGAAGAAGATGGCGGAGGAGAGGCTGAGGGCTCAGCAAGCTCTCCCGTAGAAACCAGTATTAATATTCCAGTGGAAAATTCTAAGGCTAGAGAGCCACACCAAGTGTGTTATCATTGTACAGAGAGTTTGGCCAGAGAGGAAAAACTCAGGCAGCTTAGTTAAGGACACAGATTCCAGCACCCCTGGTTTGCAGCAGCCATGGTGGCAGCTGCTGCTGCTGGCAGCCATATCAACAGAGAGAGCCAGGGACAAAGACACCAGAGGCGGTGCATGAGCAGATTCTACTCACCACCAGCAAGAACTAACAAGGAGCAGTAATCTTGATCCTGCTGACCACAGAGAGTCGCAGACCATGGACGTGGATGTCCCAAAAACCAAAGGAAAGCTGTGAAGACATCCTCACTCCTTCTCAGGAAGCAGAGGTGGGAAGGTAGTCCCTTCCCCACTACCAGAGAAAAACTTCATCTTTGATACTGACACAGACCAAGCTAGAGCAGCAAGCAAAACTCAGGCCTGGGAAGAAGAAAATTGGAGCCACTCAACAGGTCAAAAAGATATGACTTGTGGCAGGGCTCAGCTCCATCCCTGGGGAGAGCTGCCCCTCCCAAGCAGAGGCAGCTCTGAGTGAGTGTGGCTGACTCTCTGTAGTGGGTAAACAGAGCCAGAGGCTACCCTACCCAGCTGCTGTGCAGGAAGCAACTCCAGCCCTAGAATAATTGGAAACTTGCTACATATAAATCCTGAGATTGGCTCCAGGCTGGGCTGATTGAGTCTCTCAGGAGCTAGCCCATCAGTGTAAAGCTACTGACTGCTGGCAGGCCACAGCCCTATCTATAACCTAACACCCCCCACAGCAACTCCAAGCTAGACGAAACAGCCACCTCACTCCTTTGTGATACTCAAAGTAGATCACCCTCCCACTGAACTATCCTGGGAAGAGGGACATAAACTCCTGGGTCAGGCAGAGCTTTCTTCAGCCTGCTCAGACACACTGATTTAAGAAACCAACCAAGCCACAGGACAACCAAACACCATATAGGCAAACCAAAGACTCCACCACCAAGAGACTGGTTATGGACACAGGGGAGACACAAGATCCGCCCCCGCCCCCCCCCAAAATTCAAAGAACTTGTTTCTACCTAGGTTTGTTTTTTGTATTTCTTTTTTAAAAATATTCTCTTTATACTCTTTTCCATTTTGGTCCTTTTTGTTTTTTTGTTTTTTTTTTTGCCTTACTTAATTGTTGTTCTGTTCATTCCCAGATATATACTTGTCTTTGATTATTAGACCTTATCCTTCATTGTGTGCATACATAATTCAGATATTGATTACTCAATTCACAAACTCCTAGCCTTAACTCCATTAATTGTAGAATTCTTTATATTTATATAATTTTTAAGTGTTTCATTTAAATTTTATTTTTCCTTTTTATCTCTCTTCTCCTTTCCTTCTATCCCTGCCCTTTCTCTGAATCACTCTCTCACTTTCCCTCTCTACTTTTTCTCCTCAAAATTCTCTCTGTTGACCTCTTTGATTTTTCATAGTCCATTGAAACCTAGCTGTTTGTTGTTAATCTCTGATTAAGTGACAGACTGTCTAGACAGACTGTCTAGTTGGATGAAAAAGCAAGATCCTTCTATCTGCTGACTTCCGGAGACACAGAAACATATTCTGAAGGTGAAAGGCTTGAATAAAAAATACCAAGCAAATGTCCCCCATAAATAAGTGGGAGTTACAATCCAAATATCAGATAAAATAGACTTCAAATTACAATTACTGAGAAGAGTTAAAGAAAGTCATTATATACTATTTAAGGGATCTCTCCTTCAGGAGGATATTACAATTCTAAATATCTATTCACCAAATAACAGAACACCCAAGTTTATTCAAGAAAGACTATTTTCCTTAAAATCACACATAGAGCCAAAGACATTAATTGTTGGGGACTTTAACACTCCACTATCTCCACTGGATAGGTCAACCCAGCAAAAACTCAACAGAGAAACCTCAGAACTAAACAAATGCATAGATCAACTAGACTTAACAGACATCTACCAAATATTTAACTCAATAGCATCAGAATACTTTTCTTCTCAGAAGCACATGGTACATTCTCCAAAATAGACCACACTTTAGGTCACACTGCAAACTTGTCCAAACTCAGAAACACTGAAATTATGCCCTGAATTCTCTCAGACCACAAGGGAATAAAATGAGAACTCAACACCAAAAGCCACCAAAGAAATTCCTGTAACACATGGAGGCTGACCAACACACTGTTGAACCACCAGTGGGTCATAGAAGAGATTAGAAAGGAAATTCAAATGTTCATTATATTTAACAAAAATGAACACACAAATCACCAGCTCCTCTGGAATGTAGCAAAGGCAGTACTCAGAGGCAAATTTATAGCTCTGAGCTACTACATCAACAAATTGGAGAGATCTGAAAACAACAATTGAACAAGGCCTCTGAAGCTCCTTGAAAAAGAGCAAGCTAAACCCCAATCCAGTAGATGGAAACAAATAATTAAAATTAAATCAGCAATAAATGAATTATAGTCCAAAAAACCATAGAAAGAATCAACAAAAGAATTGGTTCTTTGAAAAATTTAACAAAATTGACAGACCCTTAGCAAATCTTATTAGAAAAAAAGAGAACACACCCATATAAACAAACTCAGAGATGAGAATGGAAACATCACCACAGAAACAACCACGATTCAGATCATTGTAAGAGAGTATTTCTCAAAACTTTATGCTAATAAGTTTGAGAATCTAGAAGAAATGGATGAATTTCTAGCAAATATTGACATACCCAAATTAAACCAAGATGAGTTAAACCAACTTAACAGACCCAAATCAAGCATTGAAATAGAAACAGCAATAAGAGACCTCCCATCCAAAAAAAGACCAGAACCAGATGGATTTATACCTAAATTCTACAAGGCTTTCAAAGCAGAACTCACAATACTCCTGCAACTCTTCAATGAAATTGAAAATGAAAGTTCACTACCAAATTCCTTCTATGAAGCCATCATAAACCTCATCCCAAAACCAGACAGGGACTCATCAAAGATAGAGAACTATAGACCCATTTCTTTCATGTACATCGAAGCAAAACTTCTGAACAAAATTGTGGCCAATTGACTTCAACAACTCATCAAGAAAATCATTCACTATGATCAAACATGATTCATTTCAGGAATGCAAAGCTGGTTCAATATATGCAAGTCAATTAATATAATTCATCACATCAACAAGAGCAAGGATAAGAAACACATGATTATCTCAATAGATGCAGAAAAAGCATTTGACAAGATCCAACAACCCTTTATGATGAAAGCTCTGGAAAAATTAGGAATTCATGGAGTATTCCTCAATATAATAAAGGCTGTGTAGGATAAACCTACAGCCATCATTATTCTTAATGGAGAAAAGCTAAAGCCATTTTATCCATTCCTCTTCAATTTAGTATAAGAATGTATAAGAATGCCTAGCAAAAGCAATAAGACAAGATGCAAATATAAAGGGGATCTAAATAGGGAAAGATGAAGTAAAACTCTCCCTCTTTGAAGATGACATGATCTTGTATTTAAAGAACCCCATTTATTCCACTCCTAAGTTACTTGAGCTGATCTGAAATTTTGGCAAAATAGCAGGATACAAAATTAACCCTCAAAAATCAATGGCTTTCCTATATGCCAATAAAGAAGAGTGCAGCTGAAATCAGGAAAGTAACTCCTGTTGTAATAGCTACACAAAAAATAAAATACCTAGGAGTTAATTAAAGAAGTGAATGACCTATATGGTGAAAACTTTAAAAACCTGAAAAAAAGAAAATAAAGTAGAACTAAGGAAGTGGAAAAACATCACAAGCTCCTGGATTGGTAGGATTAACATCATGAAGATGGCAATATTGCCAAAGGCTATCTACAAATTCAATGCAGTACCTATCAATATCCCAAACTCATTCTTCAAGGAAATAGAAGAAGCAATCCAAAAATTCATTTGCAACCATAAAAGACCTGAATAGCAAAACAATCCTTAGCAGAAAGAACAGTGCCTGACGAATATCAACACCAAACTTCAAACTCTACTACAAAGCCATAGTAATCAAGAAAGCTTGGTACTGGCACAAGAACAGACCTGAGGACCAATGGAATAGAACTGAAGACCCAGAAATGACCCCACAGACCTACAGCCACCTAATCTTCAATAAGGGAGCTTAAAAACATAGAATGAAGAAAGACAGCCTCCTCAGTAAATGGTGCTGGCAAAATTGGTTAAACACCTGTGGAAAACTAAAGCTATATATCTCCCTGCACCAGAATCAACTCCAAATGGATCATAGACCTTGAAGTCACCCTAAAAACAATACAGGAAGGAATAGGAGAAACTCTAGGACTCCTTCACACGGTGAAATTTTCTTAATAAAGGCCCAGAAACACAATAAATCAAAGAAAGGTTAGGCAAATGGCACTGCATGAAACTCAGAGCTTCTGCATGGCAAAGGACAGAGCAAGCAAGATTAACAGAAAGCCCACGGATTGGGATAACATGGGCTAACATTGTTGCCCTAACATGGACAAGGGTCTCATATCTAAAATATACTTGGAACTCAAAAAATTAAATCCTCCAACAAATCCTCAAAGAAACAACTGCTTGATAAAGGAGTGGGCTAAAGACTTAAAGAGAAACTTCTCTGAAGAGGAAATAAGAATGGCCTATAGACACACGAAGAAATGCTCAACTTCTCTAGCCATAAAAGAAATGCAAATCAAAACAACATTGAGCTTCCACCTCACCCCAGTTAGAATGGCTATAATCAAGAAATCTAATAATAACAGATGCTGGGAACCCTACTACATTGTTGGTAGGAATGTAAACTTTTTAAACCACTTTGGAAAGCAGTATGGAGGCTCCTCAAAAGACTACACAGAGCTCCCTTATGACCCAGCAATCCCACTTCTAGGAAATGGAAAGACTTGGAAGAAATTATATTAAGTGAAGTAAGCCAGACTCAAGAAACACAGGTCCCATAGTTTCTCTTATTTGCAATAATTAGTATATGTCTAGGACAAGTAGAAGGGGTCAAATACTACGTACATGTGACCATATAACTTGATGCTAAGCTAAATGAACCCAAAGATAGGGATACAAGACATTTTATCTTTCTTGTTCTTTTTAATGTATTTATAATGTACAATGGACTTTTTTGTTTGTTTTTTTTTGTATGTTCATCCCCCATGGTACAACCCCTGTTGTCACTGTAATTGATTCCAGTGTTCTGCATCTTGTATATACATTCTTCTAATTTGGGGAGGAGAAGGGAAATAACAAAATGCTGAAAAATGAGTTGTACAAGACAGTATGTTGAAAACAAACTTTACAATTGCAGGGGGGCGGGGGAGGAGTTGGCGAGGTGGGGAGGAAAGGGACAGTAGGGGAAAAACAAAGAAGGGGGTAACAATGTTCAGTAGGGAATGGACTCATTACCTTGCCCTATAACTGTAACCCCACTGTACAGCATCTTTATAATAAAAAATATATATTAAGAAAAAACGAATCTTAAAACATAAAAAAGATGAAAATTTTCCTGACCCAGATTTCCTAGAGAATTTACATTTAACGAAAAGACACTAGTTATTAAAAGCATAGATTTTTGTAAAAGTGTCAATATTTCATTAAAGATGAATTATGTGTTTACATTTTATTTTATGCTTAGATTCATGTTTCATAACATCCTTTTCTGCCTGGTGATACTGGGGTTGAGCTCAGGCCCTTGCGCTTGCTAGGCAGGCCCTCTGTCACTTCAGCCATTCCTCTAGATCTTTTTTACTTTAGAACTGTTTCAAATGAGGTCTCATATTTTGCCTGGAATGGCCTAAAAAGGTATTCCTCTTTTATCTTTTATGTAGCTGGAATCACAGACCCCAATCCGCCATACTTGACTTATATGTTGAGATAGAATCATACTAGCATTTTTTTTTGGGGGGGGGGGTAGGGTTGGCTTCAAACCACAATCCTCCTCATCTTTGCCTCCAGCTTAGCAGAAATAACAGGCAGAGATACTAGGTCATATTCTTTAGCATTGAAATGAATACTTACCTAGTACTACTAGTGTTAGTGTACTATAAAAATGGAGTTGATGCTTTATTCCATACACTGAGCTCTATTTCAATATTTTTCCCTTTGAATTTTCATCTTATACGTGTAGTACTATTCTAGGCAATCAATTGTGACGTGAATAGATTTAGGGGGCTTTAATGAAGTTTTGATATAGGACTTCTGACTATTGTCTATGGAAGGACTCAGTGACTTTGCTTCATATCAAGATGGGGAAAATTAAATTGAAAAGTGATGAATCCAGTGCCAATGCCAGTGGCTCATGCCTGTAATCCTAGTTACTCAGGAGGTTGAGATCTGAGGATCACGGTTCAAAGCCAGCCTGGGGAACGAGAAAGTCCGTGAGACTCTTATCTCCAATTGACCATTTTAAAACCGGAAATGGCGCTGTGGCTCAAGTGGTAGAGAGCTAGCCTTGAGCTGAAGAGCTGAGGACAGCGCCCAGGCCCAGAGTTCAAGTTTCATGACTGATTAAAAACAAAATTCTGAAATCAGAATCGAAATTCTCATCAGCAAACAAGAGCCAATGGAAGAATATGCCATTGCTGAGAGCATGAGTTGTGAGCTTTCTTTCTCAAAGTCACAGCACTCAAGCAATAGCTTTGCTGATTGCCATTTCTGCCAATTTTCCAGAGCTGAGGAAAAAAGCACAGCATTTTATCCATTTTCTAATTATAGTTTCTTACAATTTCTGCCTCACTTAATGGTCTTAAAAATCATAATCCCCCTAATGCTGAAAGAAAGGGAAGTAGCCTGTAATGCCCTGAAAGATGTTGAAAAGCCACCTTGCAGAGAGCAGATGATTACAGCAATGCTTGTTAAAATTAATATCCGGATTGATAGGCTAAGCTCTCTTAAATTCCAAAATCTTTACTCCTATGTATTCACTAGGAACACTCACAACAACTAGTAAGTGTCTTTCCACCCAAACTTATCCTTCTGACATTTCCTCTGTTGGTGAATGATGTATGATCATCAGGTAAGGGAGTTGACAGTTGTCCTGAACATGATCTTCCCCTTCACCTCCTACTGCTACCTGACTTCTCAACTTCAGGGAGTCCACCTCCTCATCTGTTCACTCTAGCGCCTTAGCTGCAGCCTTTTGAGACTTGGTGGGACTTTGGGTGGTACTGGGGCCTTGTCTAGCAGTTGAGGCTCTGGATTCAAAATTCAATTCCACCAAAAAAAGAAAAAATGGTGTAAACGAAAAAAAGACCTTCATTCTGAATACCAGGATTCTCATGATGGACCTAAGGATGACAGAGAGCATTTTGATAAATTACCATCATACATATGGATTTGAGAAATAGAGATGGCATCCTGTGAGTAGCAAAATGATTCCCTAGTGCCAGGACTATGTCATAGTGTCTTTTATTTTCCAGGTACAATGCTTTAAATATTTACCAGGATTTGCCACTCTTTTGGAAAACTTTTCCCATCTTTGATAGGAAGAAACTTACAATTTTCTACGTACTGAGGTGAGTTGCACTATTTTATGAATTGTCGATAAGTATTGATCTCAAAGGTACTAAGAAAGTTATTGCTAAGGGTCATGGTTGGATATTTCTTCTACTGCTTATTTTCACTAACATGATTGCGAAAGGCTTTTTCTGTCACTTCTTTCCAGAAGATGAAGAGTAAAGAATTGCAAATGGGCTGCTTAGGTGATATAGATCACTATGCCCACTTCCCTTTAGTTCAGAAAAGCCTTTCAACCCCTTCCTTTCTTTGGGTGTCTGACTTAGCCCAGAAAAGGCATGGCTATAAAGAAAGCCATAAGATCAGAAGTTAGTAATTGCAGACAGCATGCTTGGGTTTGAATTTCAGTCCTATTTTTTCTAGCCTCTTGACTTGCATAAGTTAGGCTCTCTGAGGCGCTTCCATTTCTTCATATGTAAAATGGAATAATAATGTACCTAATAATCAAGGCTTATTGTTTAATGCATACAAAATAGTTGGAATTGTGCATAATACATAGTCAAGGTTATTTCTTATTATTATTAGAAAAGTTTCATGAAACTAAAAAAAGATCCGAGTCAAATTTCCCTGTGAAGTTTGTTAATAAAGTTTGCAGTAAACATAAAGAAAAAAATTCGTTTTGTCTTTTACCCATTAGAGGGTACATCAGATTAGACATGAGCTATTACAAAAGTAAACCTTTGTCAGCCTCCATCATTCCTGTGCTGCTTGTGTACATTAAAAACAACACAAAAGCGTTCCTCCCACTCTGTAGGTCAGAAATCTAATGAATTCTGATGTTTTCTCTATTGACATTGTTGAAAACAAGTTATTAGCAAGCTGTTCTCTTATTTGGAGGCTCAGAGGGAGAATTTGTTTCCAAGCTCATTTAGGCTGTTGTCAGACTCCAGTTATTTGGGCTACAGAGGTGAGCTCCCTGTTTCCTTGTTGGCTGTGATCCAAGCTAAGCTCCCTGGAGGCATCCTTATTTCTTATCTTCTTGCCATGCACTGAGTCAACACATTTCAATACTCCTTCAACTTCTGCTCTATCTCTTTTACTTCTAGCAGGAGAAAATCCTCTGCTTTTAAGGTATCAGATGATTAGTTAGGACCCATCTTGATAATTCAAGCTAATCTTCCTGTTTTAAGGAATCTTACTCTTCTTATTTTTATTGCATGTATAAAGTCCTCTTTGCAATAAAAATGACTGGTTCTGGGAGTGCATATCTTTGGAGGACTATTCTGCCTATCACATCATACAAATCCTACATTATTTGCCCAGTCCACCTCATTCCTCAATTCTAGAGCAAAAATAGAAGATCTTTTTTTTCAAAACTGAGGACAAGAGACCACAAGCATAAGTAATAAAATTATTCCTCATTTATTTATTTGTATATCAACATATTTAAGTATATTGAAAAGTGGTTTGGATAATATAAAGTCCATATACCATAACTCAATCTCATAATCAATACTTAATATTAATATGTCTACTTTTTCACAATCTGTTTGTTTTAATGTATCTCCAGATGGAAGAAAGTATCTATTCCTGAAGACTAATAACAGCCTTACAGGGTTGCAGCTGTCTTCAGTTATAACTTCAGTTGATTGTCCTATAATAATACTACACAGGTTTTCTTGTATAGTTTCACAGGACACTGTAAGTTGGCCAAACCATTGGAATAATAAGTGGAGTTTTACAAAGCCCTGGTGCCAGTAATGTGCCATACTTTGATATTAGCTTAAGACAAATTAGGTATATTCTGCCTTTTGTTGTAACCATAGATCCAAATTGTGAGGATCTACTTAATTTTGCTACCACCCAAGACTGCATTTCTCTCAGTATTTCTTTCCCTAAAAAATAAGGTATACTCTAGATCAGTCTAGATTAGTCCAAGTGTTTGCTCATGTCTCAAGGAAAAGCAACTTGGAGTTGTTCTCATATGTTGAGACTCAGTTATTCTGTAACAACTTGTGAACCAGCCAGGAGATTGAGGAAATGGGTAAAAGAAAAGAGGTATATGGAACCTTGGTGTCCACAGGCAGATGATTCCATAGAGAACAGCACCCAGTGAGAAAAAATAGTGATTTTTCACCATTTTCTGTGGTATATTGCAGATTTCTGTAGTATACTGCAGATGTTTGATTTATTTTTTCTATAAATATCACCCACTTCCACTAATGATGCACCACTGTTCAAGAAACCTAAAATTTTCACTTTATACTTCAACTTAATCATATTACAATTCTTAGGGGCCTTTTTGTTTGTTTTTGGCTCAGGAGAAATACTGTAACTTTTACCTTACATTGTGAGCACTATTTTCACAGGGAAAAACTCAGAAGATTACAAAAAATAAGAACTGATTATACCATAGGTCCAAGAACTTCTCTGCATCAAATGAACTATGTAATATGCATGTGGAAATTAAAAATTGTTTTACAAATTTCTTTTGTTTAAAATTTACCATTAGCATTGATCATGATTAGTGTAGACCATGTGTAATAAATCTGTAAACAAGGAAGATTACTGACAAGAATGAAATCTTAAATTTGCCATGTAATTTCATGTGAGGTGGAGTGGCCCATATGATAAATGCTTACAGCTTGCTATACAAGCATAGCGACACTCAAAATTCACTACAGCTGAATGTTGTGTATCCCACTGAAGTAAAGAAGGGTAGTATCTGACTACTGCTATAGCAGGAGAACACTGCTGTGGATAGTCCCATAAGTAATTAATGCCAAGGTAACTTAATGAAAGGAATATAGAGTTAAAGAAGAGTTATAACTGGAAAGGTATCTTCACTTTTCTCCATCTCTGTTAGCCTTTAATCATCTAAACAATGGGAAGTCCTACCTTGTTATTTTGTGTGGCTTAGAGTAGAGAGGTTGGGAGTGGGCAGAATTGGGAAAAAAGTGTGAGCCACTATCTTGTGCTAAAAATAGGATGTAAAGTATATGAACCCTTGGGTGGAGTAAAGTGAATAACCTGAGGCTGAATGCTAGAGAAGGGAAAGTTCCCTATCAGTCTTGCTGTTTCATAGCAATATTATTGCAATGCAACAGAGGTTGCAGAATTGCTAAGTATTACAAAAGCATTTAAACAATAGCTCCAGGAGTTAGACTGCTTAAATGATAAGACTTTTGTACATGGAGAGGGCTGGCCTTCTTCCAGTGGGAAATGAAACTAAGAAAATAAATAATATTATCACTCATCCCCTGTTCTGCAGCATCTATATGAAACCCAGATTAAAAAAAAAATCATTTCCTTGTAGACTGGATCATTGTAGGCATGATTGATAGGACAGGTAGAAGAAGTACCTGAAGAGGCTGAGGGCATTCTATATAAATTAGACTTAAGCAGGTGTTTCAAAGGCCTGATGAAACTATTTTCCAGCCAGAGTGAAAATAAACTTACAAAAACAAAACAAAACAAATGCTCAGGAATGGCATGATCCTGTTCTTTTCCTTCTCACCAAAATTAACAAAATATGTATGTTAGTTAACCTTGGAGAGAACAAACTTGATAGGGGCAGGGTGTGGCCTTGTCATAAAGACTGGTCAGAATAAAAAGACAAATAAAATTGAGAAGGAAAAGAAAACAGATGTACTTTCTGCAAGCACTCTAGCTACAGATAACTCAATTAAGTCTTGGTAACCTCGTGGAAAGAATTTAAGTTGAAACAATAGTTCTATTCTTTTACCTTCTGACTTCTCCTTAGGGATAAATAAGAAATTTCTGTTGCTCTGTCATTACTAGCTAGATAGAATGGATCACATAACTCCCCAAGATTAGAAATGGGATTAAGGCCACCTTGAGTAAGGGCTTTAGGGGCCCTCAGAGAACTTATGCAGAATTCACTGTTTATTGTTTCTCTGAGGACAGGGAAAGAAGACCACTTAGTATCATATTGGTACTAATTTCTCCAGTTCCCAGGAATGAAACATGATAGACTTCTGTGGAGGGCCTGGAACTCAAGCTTCAAATAGCAAAAGCAGTATTGGGGAAGGAAACTAGATGAAGCCCTGTTAGCCTTGTACCTGGCAGGTACAAGAAGCCAGGTAGACAAGGTGAGACTGGAGAGGCCTGAAAGGAATTACAGTGGTTTGAGATTTTACCATCTGCTCATACTGGCAGGTTACCGACAGATGGGACTTGGAGGATGGAATATAGGGAGTTAAATATGGCGATACCTTTTATATTACCCATCCTCCTTTGGGTGGAAATCCCATCCTCCTTTGGGTCTGTGGATATATTCTGGATTTCACTACTGCTGCTTTGAGCATTCCATTCCAATCACACTTGAAGGACAAATAGACTTTTCCTTGGGAGAGAAGGTGCTAGACATTCTAGGTATTGCCTCAGGCATGTATTATCTGGCTTCATTATTCATTCTATAATGTGAAGATTATACTATGTTATAGAACACAGAAGAACTTGGGACATACCACATATATCAGGCTCCAGACTGGTAGCCCGAAGATTCAAGACCTGAAGCTATTCTCAGAATTTCTATCACTAGTGGTCTCATTAGATGTGGAAACAGTGCAAATTGAGGGAATGAATGAATAAATATAGAATTGGGATATAATCCTTGTCATAACTGGAAAGGTTACTTTGTTTTTAGACCTTAATGATGACACAGGTGTTTCCTACTCTGAGTTGGGGAGGGAGGGGGAGAAATGGGTGTGTTGCTCCTTTGTTCTAATATTTGTACAAAGATCTTTGCTTGCTACTTATGAACATGTTCCCATGCACTTAGTTGGAAAAAGCATACAATTTCAACAGGTTCATTTTTTTCAGTTGCTACTTTCTTAATTTTGGTCAAGTAATGAGTACATTTCTTTTCCTACAGTGTCTTTTATTGCCTCTCTCCTAGTCCCTCCCTCCAGTCTCCATTCACAAGTTGTACAGTTCACTTTCATCAGTGTCCAGTGAGCTCCACTTCTATACTTTTTCATTCTTTTTCCCTTGAGTTTTATAATTTCCCATCCACCCAAGTCAAAATATACTTGAATACCTCACACATAAAGAAGACAGAATCATAAAAAAATTAAAGATATGCTTAGTTTTAAAGAAATAGCATTTATGGAAATTTCATCTGAAAAATTTTAGAAATTCACTCAGAATTTCTAATAGAAGGAGTAAAGTTAACATTTTTTTCAGAAGAATAAATATGACTTTATCATGGATAAACAATCCATTCTCCTGTGACAGGTATAGCAGGATGACGTTCTATCACTGGAGCCACAATCAAAGATAACCCACTGAACTCTTGGAATTCAAAAATATTCAGGTCATTCCTGGTAACACTTGTTTGTTTATACCATCCAGTAGAATTTTAGTGTAACTCTACTTGTTTCTCACTGTAATTAGCCCAGATTGACGTGGTTTAGCCACAGTTCAAAAGTTTGTGGTGAAAGCTGAAACACCTCAATTAATTGCTAATAACAATGGACATGTTCAAGAAAAGGAGCTAACCTTTTAGTAGTAATCTCATGATTTATTATATATATAATATGTTATATAATGAATCATTATTACATATATTTTCTCATCCTAAGTTAGCTATACATCCTGTGCATTTTATTAAGTAAACTTGGATCAGAATAGGGGGTGGATATATCCAACCAATTCTATATATTCTTAGCAAAAATCCTCATGGCCTGTATTAATATGTATCACTAAACTTAACCACACGGCACTCAAGTCATTCTCTATTTTAAAAAAATTGTGAAATGATTCTATCTTACTTTAGATCCCTGGGTTGCTGTATACACATGATAATGGTATTAAGCTCTCACTTTTTCTTATAAGAGAAAAAGCTAAATGGAAATAAATGCTAAAAATGCTCGCATAGGAACTCATGTTTTCTCTACCCTCCTTTGACTTTTAAACATAGAGAAATAATATAAAGATGTTTTCTACCCACATCAGTAATCTGTCAAATTAGATGCATGCATGAAACATTTTAAAATTTTTTACCAAAACTGAGAATACAATTTATGGATTGGAAAAAGGTATAACTAACTGGACAGTCATCCAGAATACACAGACAAGTATGAGCTTCAGTGTTGTATGCCTGTAATCCTAGCAACACAGGAGGCTGAGATATGGGAATCACTGTCCAGCAAAAGGCCATAGTGGGGGTATGGCTCAAGTGCTTTGAGTGGAAGAAGCTAAGAGACAATGTCCAGATTCTAAGTTAAAGTCCCAGTACTGGTACAAAAAGTGGAAAAAATACACAAATAATCTTTAACGTTCAACAATAAGAAAACACATTATTGGATTAAGAAATGATTTGCAGAGTCTGGACATCTCAGCAAACACTGTATAAAAATAATAAATAACCATATGTCAAGATGTTCTATTCATACACCATCATTGAAATTTACACTAAATAATATGCTATAACAACCCTTGAAGGTTACCAAAATCTAGAATATTAACAACAGCAAATGATGGCTAGGACATGGAGAAATAAGAAGTCTCATTGAGTGCTGTTAAGAACACAAAAGGGTACAACCATTTTGGGAGAGTTTAGCAGTTTCTTCTTCCTCCTACTCTTTTTCTCGTCTTCCTCCTTCCTCTTTTCCTTTCCTCTTCCTCCTCCATTCTTTTAGTCTTCCTCTTTCTTCTAGTCCTTATTTTTTAATTTATTTTTTTGGGTCCGGTCGTGGGGCCTGAACTCTGGGCCTGGGTGCTGTCCCTCAGCTCTTCAGCTCAAGGCTAGCGCTCTACCGCTTGAGCCACAGCGCCACTTTCAGCTTTTGTCTTTTTGCTTGTGTGGTGCTGAGGAATTGAACCCAGGGCCTCATGCATGCAAGGCAAGTGCTCTACCACTGAGCCACTTTCCCAGCCCCTCCTTTTTTAAAATCTCCTGTCTTGTGTGGGACCAAGTCCAAGGTTTTACATACTAGCAAGCATTTTACCACTGGCTTACACATTTCTTAAAGATCTACATATACTTTACACTAGCAATCACATTCTTTAGTATACTCAAAGAAATTGAAAACTATGTCCATATAAAAGTTGCATATGAAGGTTTAAAGTAGTCTTATTCATAATTGCCAAAACTCAGAGGCAATAAAGATGCCCTGCAGCAGATGGATGGATAAACTGTGATACATCAAGACAATAGAACATTATTCAACCCTAAAAATAAATGAGCTATTGGGTGCATTTGTCATTCAAAATATGTGGGAAGCTGAGACCAGGAGTACAGTGGTGTATGACAGCCTTGGTAAAAATATTAAGACCCCCATCTCAGCAGAAAAAGATGGATGTGGTGTGCATGCCTGTCACTGCAGCTATAGTCAAGTGCATAAATAGGAGGATTTTTGTTTCAGGTTGATACAGGTGAAAAGCTAAACAACTATCTGAAAAAATAGCCAGAGCAATAATGGTTTGGGGTTATAGCTCTAGAAGCAGAATGTCCCCAAGCAAGTGTAAAGCCCCAAGTTCAAACCCCAATTCTGCTTTAAAAAAAGGCAGGAAAAAGTTAAACACACGTTATAGAGAGAGATAAAAATATGGGAGCCAATTGCTGTATAGTTCCAAATTATACAGTAAAACCATGGAGACAGTAAACAATTCCATGGCAGCAAGGTGTTGGGAGAGAGGGAGTGATAGTGGGTGCAGCATGGAAGACCTCAAAGTCAGGAAAAACCTCTGCATGATACTACTGTGATGGACACCTGGATGATGCATTTGTCCAAACCCACAGAAGGACAAGGTGAGACAGAGGGAACTGATGTAAGCTACGGACTATGAATGGTAATGATGTGTCAAGTCAGGCTTAGGAATTGTACAATATTTACTATTCTGGTGGGGATACTGATAGATGTCCAGGATGTCCAGGATGAATGTGGGAAATCCCTGTAATTTCCTCTTAATTTTTGTTAACTTAAACTGCTCCCCCCACCATCAAAAAGAAAGGGTCTTAAAAGAACTCACTGGATAAAAATCAGTACCACTTATACACCAACAAAATATAGATATCTTAAGTCTGTCATGTTTGCTGTGTGGTTGCTGTTAACATTTGAATATTGTTTTTTTTTATTTTCATTTTAGACGCTACTTGGGTTTGAACTCAGTGTCTTGCACATACTAGGCAGACACTTTACCACTTGAGCCATATTCCAGTATAGCCTTTATTGCTCTGCCTTTTTATGAGATAGGGCCTTGGTTTTTGCTTGAGCTGGCTTGAACCATAATCCTTCTCTTTACATTCTCCACTATAGCTGGGATGATACACATACATCATCAGGCTTAGCTTTCTCTGTTGAAATGGATCTTGAGAACTTTTTGCTTATTTTGTACTTTATTGGTAATCCTGCAAATCTGAGCAGCCCAAGTACCTAAGATTATAGACCTGAGCCACCACCATGCTCATCTAAGTGTACAGACAAATGTGAAACTGAAATTGTGGTTGCTAGGGGAGTGGTTTTCCTTAAGACAACTCACAAAAGACTCTCACATAGCAAATATGTAATAGACATCACAGAAACATCGTCTAACTCCTAATTAAGGGCCAGAAATTCTAGTGGAATTTAGGCAAATGATGTAATATTTGCAAGTCAACAACAGTGGCTACAAAGACAGAAAGTAATGATTCATTAAGAAATTTTAAGACATCGGGCTGGGAAGGTGGCTCAGTGGTAGAGCGCTTGCCTTGCATGCATGAGGCCCTGGGTTCGATTCCTCAGCACCACATAAGCAAAAAGAAAAAAG
>NW_012267384.1:3767996-3775545 GCF_000151885.1 Dipodomys ordii | reverse complement strand
CTTTTCTCCCTCTTTCTTTTTTCCCTCCTCATTTCCTTCCTCATTTCCTTTTTTCCTGATAATATTTCATTACATAGCCCAGGCCTCAATCTAGCAATCCTTCTCCTTCGGCTCCCTGAATGCTGGGATGACAGGCCTACCCCATCGTGATTTGATCAAATTGTATCTTTTAAACTTATTTATTAAGTGCAATAAATGTGAATTAAATAAAGCAATGGATAAAGAAGTACAATATGTGAGATTTATTAAACCTTTTAATAAAAGATTTATTAAATCTTTTATTAAAAGTTGTATAAAATTTGGCATTTCTCACTGGTCTAAAGTATTACAATGGATAACTAGAATAACCAAATTTAAGGTCTCAGTTTCCGTTTGGTCTGTGAAAAAAGTTTCAATGATTATTCACCCTGTATCTAACACATAGTAACTTCTATTAATAAACTGTGGTTGGAAAAGGGATGGTCATTAGAAGAGACTGTTATTAATGAGTAGAGTTAAGTGATACCTCACATGAACATCTAAAAGGGAGAGAGACAAAGAGGAGATTAATGATATCAAGATAATCTTCTTCCTTGTGGACATGACATGTTGACAGTTATATATCCAATTCATGTAATTATCACAGCATAAAGGAGAGGTACTTATGAAAAGTCATTTGTAATATAAGGCATTATATGGCATAGAAGACATAGAAGCATGTCTCTTAGGAGCAAATGACCAATTAATGAAGATCTAGAATCAAATTCCTAAGGAAAATGTGTTGCCTGCTCTCAGGAAAGGGACTACTCAAGCAGTACTTGATACTGCTCTGCCTTTCCTATTATTTCGAATTGCTAAATTTTTACACTGTGTATATTTGCATAGTTTTTCCTTGTTTGGTGGAAATGAAGGCAATCTGACACCCCTTGAAAGAGAATCAAAGAATTTACCTGAAGAATTGCAACCTCATTACGAAGCTGGCTTTCTTGTTTTGTTGGAAATCTCAATTTATCAATGATTTTAATAGCTACATCTCTTCCAGTTTTACGATGTTTTCCTTTAAAATTAAAACAAGAATCATTAGCATATGGTTACTATTTTCTGCACTAAATATTATCAAAATTTACAAAAGTATATGTGGGATTAATAAAAGAGTTCAGTAAATAAATTCATCTTTTTGAAGAATATTGATTGATACCCATAAGATTTCTTTTTTTTTTGGTTCCATTATGCTATATAAGATACATTGAAGTCAGTCATAATGTAAGCCATATATAAACTGGAGCATGAAAAGATGTACATTATTTTCAGATATTTAGGATATTGATTGGTTTCATATAGAAAATACTCCTATCTCCAGCCAGATTGTAGTCTCATGAGTAGAAAGATTATAATATGAGCCACCAGCATCTGGCTAAAATAATTGCTTTCAACACACAGATAGCCAAAATTTTAAGCTAATAAGAATTCCTACTGAAGTAACCTACCTCCGTACACAATTCCAAACTGTCCAGACCCCAGTACTTCATCAGGAAAAATCTGATATACTGTGCTGATGTCCTAAAGGTACAAGTCCCATGAAACACAAAGAGGAGAGGGAATAAGCATTAATCGTAACAAATTGTTTCAAAAATGTCTTCTAAATAATAGTAACCCTTTCAAAATATTCAGTTGTAAATGCTAAGCAAAATTTCAATGACTATAATATTCAATTCCAATTAATGTAACTGTATTTTAAAAGCTGCTTTGGTCCTACATGCTTGAGATGTTCTAACATGCCTTTGAATATATTTCAATAGAGTGGAAGGAAACCTAAAACTATACAAAGTCATTTATGAGGGATTTGCCTTCAAGGATGGCTATGTTATTTATGTAAAAGACACATAGATCCCAGTCTTATATATGTTGATCCTTAATTCATCTCTGTCTAGAATGCTGAGACTCTTTGTTACCACCACATCCTGCTGAATCTAACCTGGAAACAGAAGACTGGACCTAGTGAGTGATCCCTGGACAGTACAAAAACAGACAGCTAATTAGGAGATTCTCAGATGAGAAGTATAGCCAGGTGATTCTTATTACTTCTAAAGGTAACAAGCTCTCAAAGCCTATTCTTTTCTCTCTGAAATTGTGAGTACTGAATAAATCAGGGTTTCAATTTAAGTTTTTCTCTTTGCAACGAGATGAACATACTCATGGAAACCTAGCACAGTCTTTTTTACTCTATGCATTCTTACAGTAGCACATCCTACCTTAGCACTTTCTGACTGTCCTCCACTCTTTGCTCTTTCTAAGAAAAGGTCTTTGGCACTACATTATTCCCTCTGTAAGTCCTATCTTGCCCTGATTCCTGTCCTTTGTCCTTAGAAAACAACTAAAAGTTGTCTCCATTGTGTAACCCAATGGAGTGTGCACAGAGTATGTATAAAATTTTCTGGAGACAAGAAAACATTTTTTTGTATTCCGTCATTCTGAGCCCAAGCTACTCTATGCATTTATTTATTTATTTATTTATTTATTTATTTATTTTTGTTGGTCGTGGGGACTGAACTTGGCCTGGGTACTGCCCCTCAGCTCTTCAGCTCAAGGCTAGTGCTTTACCATGTGAGCCACATCACCACTTCTGGCTTTTTCTGCTTATGTGGTGCTGAGGAATCTAACCCAAGGCCTCCTGCATACAAGGCAAGCACTCTACCACTGAGCCACCTTCCAGCCCCTATGCATTTATTTTTAGTTGTCTTATATTAAATTGGACACAGTAATGAGTTACTTTACATTTTTATACATTCATAAAATGTACTTCAATATATTCATTCTCCTCTATTACTCTTTTTAATCCCCTCCTCCAAAGGTGGGTGAATAGAGTTCAATGATTCGACAGCTATACAAATTTCTCCATAGGCTTTCCAATAATCTAAATTTCCCAACATTTTGTCCAACTAAGCAACAGCAGCACCTGAGGTCTGTAGACATCAACTTTGAGACACACAGCTCAAGTTGATTTAAGCAGATCTCTAGTTGATCTTTTGACTTTTTGTTTCACTTATGCCAACCTAGTAAAGCATGTAAAGATATTAGTAGGGAGAGCAGCGTTTGTTTTTTTTTGTACTTTATTCTTTAAGAAATAAACTCAAAGCAGCCTATATATCTTGCCCTTTGGTTCCTCAATAACAATGGGTCCAACAACTAAACCTCTGGCTCACAAAATGAGGTAAGAAGTGCGAAAGGATTACATTTGGGTATCTATGCATATATACATATCTATACCATTCAACAAATCATTTCATAAGTACAATGCATCTTGACAGTTGTCACCCTTTCATTATCGTCCATCCCAACGAACCCAATCCTTCCCTTGTAGTTTCATAGGATATACATTAAATGTTTTGACTACATTCTTCCCCCATTCTTTGCTTCATTCATCTACCCTCTCCCTTGACATCTGATACACACCTTCCTAGTACCAGTTTCCTAGTATTCATTTTGCTGTTTTTTTGTTGCTTTTATTTTCTAGTAACCACATTACTAAGATTTTTATTACTATTATTATTATTTTTTATTATTGTTAGTTGTCAATCATGGGGCTTAAACTCTGGGTCTGGGCACTTTGCCTGAGCTCTTTAGCTCAAGGCTAGTGCTCTACCACTTGAGCCACAGTACCACTTCTGGTTTTCTGGTGGTTTATTGGAGATAAGAGTCTCTGGGACTTTCCTGCCCTAGCTGGCTTTGAACTACTCAGCCTCCTGATTAGCTAGGATTACAGGTGTGAGCCACCAGTGCCCGGCTAAGATTTATATGATCAGATATATACTCACCACATTTTCTTGAATCTGGCTATTTGATACCGAAATGCTGACCGAGATATCTTCTGGAAATAAATGTTAAAAAGACACACACAGAGGCACATACACAAACACATCAGTTACAGAGGTAATAGCATAACAAGGAAACACATTCATCAATCTTCTTAAAGTACCAGGTTTAAATAAATCACAGCAATTACTTTCTTCTAGGAAAATGTCTCAAAATCTTTCTTTTTAAAAATTACAAACTCAGTCTGGAGTTGGCTTTAAAAAATAGCACTTTATCAGTGCAGATCTTGGATGGAAAATGACTTGGGTTTAAATATGGCCTTTGCTACATGGCAGTTATTCTATGAGCTTATGTCACTTGATCTTTCTAGAGACTAAATTCCTGACCTGCAAAATAGGAAAGTCCTCAACTTATGGGAGTTGTTTGAGGCATTAAAATAGAGATCTCATATGAGTGCTCAGCACCAAATAGACACAAATGTTTTATTAATATGTTGGCTATAAATAAAATTATCATACAGGAGTATTATAATATCAAATCATACTTTGGTAAAAATAATCTTGTGAAACTTCTTTTTAGAAACTCGATCCTGTTGCATTTTGAAAAACAATTTTTCTCATTCTTATTACTATTATTATTATTTATTATGCCAGGTCAAGCTCCAACTGACTAGATGACTTCTTTTATGACCAAGAGCTCTACATGTCTATAGTTGCTTAATATACAAAAACATATATTACTTTATGAAAAATTTAAAATAATATAAAGACAAGAAAATAATTTGATAATTTAATAAATATCTTAGTATGTGGTATTGTTTGTATTTAGAGATTCTTTATTCTCCAACAAACTATACCCACAAAAAGGAGTCTTCTCTCACTTTGTGCTTGGGGAAGGCAGGTAAAGTGCTAGGTTCACAGCTAGGGAGGCAGGCTGGTCAGCAAGAATTGGGAGACTCACTGTGAGAGTTGGATCCTATGCCTATAGATGAGCCTTTGGGGATGACAGGCATGAGGGCATGCTGGATGGCCGTCTCCCACATCTTGGCCACATCTGCACCAATGCCACTGGTGAAGATGCTGTTATTTGGTGGGGGGCTGGAGGGGTTGACCACATTTTCTCCCACATAATATACTACATTTGCCGTGGTGATTTCAAAACAATGAGGATTAGCTCCACTAAGTATTAATGCTGCAGATTTTGCTGGTTCCAGAGATAAAATTTCTGATAAAGGAATTTCCTGTGGAAGGAAGAACGTGCTACATGTAGTTTATTTGAAAGAAAGAAAGTAAAATTTTATATAAAATCCATACCAAGAACATGTGAAAAATGTCATTCCAAATATTCAAATATTCAACATTTATAGCAAATATTTTTCTAGAGAAGACATATTAAGAAACAAAACTTTAAAATACTTATATAATTGGAAACCTTTTATCAATCTTTTCTAGAATATAAAATGAGTTATTTTAAAAATAATACTCGTATCACAGTAAAAGGAGTGACTAAGAATAATGGATCTGAGTCTTCCTGAGAATCCAACCCTTGGAATATGAACCAATTTTTTTTAAACTGTGAGATGAAATTCCCACATTTTTGAAATGCATTTGGGTTATGTACTTTGAAATTTTAATTGTTCTTTAGAATTCTTCTGTGAAACATGGTTTGACTCAAAACATGTCAATGTGATATAATAACACAGCCAAGACAATAGTTTTAGGGAGGAAAGAAAAGCAATTAGTATTAAGATTAGTTGTTTGTAAAGTCGTTTAAGTATTTAAAAGATTCACTGCCACAGTCTCCCAGGAATCATGAAGTGACTAACAAAGTACTAACTTGTATTGGCTAAGGGACATGATAAATACCTGCAAACTCAGCTACTTTGGAGGCAGAGATTGGAATAATAATGGTTTCAAGCTAACTGTAGCAGAAATTTAGTGAGACCTCATTTCAACAAAACAAGACAGGTAGCCCATGCTTGTCATTTCAGGAGGCTGTAGGTACTAGGAAAATGATCTGACAAAAGCACAAAACCTTATTTGTAAAACAACCGAAGCTTATGGGGTTGGTTGGGTAAGTGGTAGAGCACTTGTCTAACAAACCTGAGGCCCTGTGTTCCTACTATACTTAAATAATAGTAATAATAATGTGTGAAATAATAATTTTAATTTGATAACTAAGGGCATTTCTTCATCCCCCCCTCAATCAACTATGCCAAAGTTGTTCAACATGTCTTCATTCACATAGAAGTTATCAAATGTTTTTCCCTATGATTGTCTCTTGGAGCTGTTTTATTTGGTAATATATTATGACACATCTGTATAATTTACTATGAAAGGATAGAATGAAAATTTCTGCCAAGTACTTCTCTAGAGAAAACTGTTCCCTGTAAATATCAGCAAGCATGTGCTAGCAGGAATGGATTTCAGCAATTTTCTTTTAGCTCATCTTGTGATCTCTAATGCTTCAATTAAAACACAACACTGCTAAAATATTTAAATATAACCTTCTTTCCCTTCCCTACCAGCCTATAGGCCCATAAGTCTTCTCTAGACTCATAGATGAATGAAGAAGTTACAATGTGGTTCTTAAGAAATTAGTAAACTACAGAGGAACAAAAGCTATGTCTTAGAGGAAGAACACAATCAGTCACATTGTGAGTATACTTCATATTACTCTGCAGTCCCATGAGAAAACCAAGATGGAAGACAGACTCCCTTACCTTGTAGTACCTGCTTCCAGTGTCATTTTGGAAGAGTGTAATACATTTGCTGTCCAACCTCCAATAGTGCCGTTTCCGCTGCAATAGAAGTTAGACTCTGGGTCATTTTCTTAGCGGGAAGATTGGATTTGATGGTAGAAAGGGCATAGGCTTTGGGCCAGGTACATCCAGTTACAGTTTGAGTCTAGAAGCTAACTAATGACCAAATGTTCTACATTTGCAACAGAGGACTAGAGCAATAAAGGAGATGATGTATTCATATCTCATGAAGTCCCGGGAACCTAGGGAGGCACTGCGTAAATGGCAAGTGACATTTTAAAACTTACTTGCCTGCTTAAAGAGCTAAATGTGGAATTGTAGTCTGTAATAAAGCAAGGCTTACCTGGAAAAATGATGTTTAATCATGATCATCATTTGAAAACATAAGAAATGCTCCACCGATTCAGCTAAGTATTTTGGCTTCCATTAGCAATGGAAGCATTTTGAATGTCATGAGAGAACTAGAAGGCAGGCTGACTTCATGGGCCATGGGAACACTTTAACCAAGTCAGTCAAATGCATTTGACCTTCTCTTAATCTCACTGCAGGGCTAGCAGATAGGATTTGTTCATGTGTTCTTTGTTCATTCTAGACAAATCCTTCATGACTTAGTGGTATATATGTGTGAGTGTGTGTGTGTGTGTGTGTGTGTGTGTGTGTGTGTGTGAATTACCATCTTTAGACCCAAGGCCTAATAGTATTTTGAGGCTTGCCTACAGCCATTCTCAAACTAGTCAGATATATTAAATATACATTTAATATTTTACAACATGACCAAGATGAACTGGGCAGCCAGTATGCAATTGATTACTAGGGTAATTCATGCATGTCTTTTCCCAGTAAGAAGGTTGAGAGTATAGATAAGCATTATACTATGAGTGTATTTATCTAAAGAAACTCTAGGACCCCCTTGATAAGAGGAAATGAGAAAAGCACTACAGATGACTGAAAAATCAGCCTATCACCACTCATCAATTAGTTCAGTTTTTGAAATGT
>NW_012267384.1:3766515-3767946 GCF_000151885.1 Dipodomys ordii | reverse complement strand
ATTCAGTTTAAAAAAATATTTCTCTTCCCATCCACATTTAGCAATACTATTCTCTGGTTTTCCATATAATTATCTCTTCTCCAATCATTCTTGATCATCTAGAAATTGTACATTTAATCTTACTCCATGAAGGAAATGACCATTTTTTTGGAACAAAAGGCAAGGAATATTTTATTTTTTTATTGGTTTGCACTATGAATCTGTACTATCTGCTTCCTTCATTTGTTGCAAACATGCAACTAATTGCATAGCTGCTTGAGTGCAAAGCTCTATGGACTGAGTCTCCAACAGTGCTTGTTCATGATGTGTATTCAATTAATCCCAGTTTTGTTAATGAGGCAAAGGATGACTGGAGTTGGTATGGTTCTGTGACAGTAACAAGGACGATATACTTTTCAAGCTACAACAGGAAACATGTCCCTTTGTCTTCATATCCTCAAGGGGAAGACTCTAGCTTTCCTATTACTTCTGTATAAAAAAGCAGATCATAAACATTTTTCACTCCTGCTTAGGAATCCTGAGTCATGGTTTGGCTCTAATACTTCAGATGAGGAGACAGGACACACCTTATGGTCAGGAATAATTCATTAATTTTTCTATCTCATTTCAAAACCAGTAGCTGATACAACATAGAACTAACAACTCAGAAGAACTAATAAAAGGCCATATAAAATAGGAGTCTTCAAGTCTATTTGGTTTTTCACAACTGCAATCAAGTGCAGAATGACAAAGCCAGGTAAATCATGAAATTCCTCTCAGGCTCCATTTCTAACACTCATGCTAACTCTGAAATTCCTTCTCTGTTAAAGAAACTGCCTTGAGAGACAACATTGGAGTGGAAACAAGATCAGGTTTTAGAAATTCTCAGATCTTATTTGCAGCTTTGTATTGACGAGTTAAGAACAGTTTTTTTTCCTAAAAAGCTGGTTTTGTACTGGTTCCATAAATTGTCATCTTTTTTAAAAATTTACATTTTATTGCAAAGGTGATATACAGAGGGGTTACAGTTACATGAGTCAGGTAATGAGTACATTTCTTTTTGAACAATGTTATCCCTTCCTTCATTTTCACCCATGTTTTCCCCATCCCAACCCCCTCACCCCTCAGGTTGTAAAGTTCATTTCCAACATTGTGTCTAGTGAGTATCACTGTTGGATGGGTTCACCTTTTGTCTCACCATTTCTGTGATTTCCCTTTCCCTCCCCAAACCAGATAAACATATACAAGATAAAGGACACCAAAATAAAAAATACAATGACAAAAGGGAATAAAGCAAAGGAAAAAAATAGAAAAAAGAAATAGCTGCCAACAGTATAATAAGAAAAAGCTGTTGTTTCCATTTCTTGAAGTTCATTTCAATAAGCATCATTTATGCATAGCTATTGAGCAACTGTTTCCTCTCCTAAGAATCTTCTCCTTTGTTCTCACTGT
>NW_012267384.1:3748594-3758235 GCF_000151885.1 Dipodomys ordii | reverse complement strand
AACACTGGCACTTTCAGGTTGAATATATGGTGCTAGCTCAGTTTAGAGGTAAACAAAAGGAAACGATTATCTCAGTTATCTGAGACTGCAGTGTTCAGAATCTCACAGCCAAGTTTACTATATTTTCATGACATATTAGAGCCAATATCAGTCATTTATAGATTCCATTTTTCAATGTAAGTTTTAGTCTCGGGATAGTTTCATTAAAAAGAAATGTACTCATTAACTCACTTATGTACCTGTAACTCCTTTGAACAGCATCTTTACAGTAAAATAAAATTAAAAAAATTATAATCTGTCCAGGCACCTGTGGTTCATGCCTGTAATCCTGGCTACTCAACAGATGGAGATTCGAGGATTACAACTCAAAGCCAGCTCAGTCTGTGAAATTAGCCATCAAAAAGTTGGAAATAGAAGGGTGGCTCAAGTGGTAGAATGCCAATCTTGTAAGTAAAAAGAACTAAGGAACAGCATCCAGGCCCTGAGTGTAAGCCCTAGCCCTGGTGTGTGTGCTCTCTCTCTCTCTGTTTCTCTCTCTCTGTTTCTCTCTCTCTTCCCCTCTCCCTCAGCATGACTTCTTGTCTCTTCTGCACAACTTCCATACTTTCTTTCTTGGATTATCTTCAAATTTTTGTGTGTGTTATTAGAGAGTATTTAAGGAGGCCATGCCCATCTTCACATTCCTATACAAGAACCCCTGAATTAATAAATAAAAATAGCTGGTCGCTGATGGCTCACTCCTGTAATCCTAGCCACTCAGAAGGCTGAGATCTGAGAATCAAGGTTCAAAGCCAGCATTGGCAGGAAAGTCCATGAGACTCTTATCTCCATTCATCCACCAGAAAACTGGAAATGGAATTGTGGCTCAAGTGGTACAGTGCTCACTTTGAGCTGAAGAGCTGAAGAACAGTGCCTAGGCCCAGAGTTCAAGCCACATGACCAATAAAAATAAATAAATAAATAAACAAATAAATGAATGTAGTAGAATTTTTGATGAGTAGTCCTGCTAGGCTGCTGGTGACTCACACCTATAATCCTAGCTACAGTGGCTGAGATCTGAGGATCTCAGTTCTAAGCCAGCCCAAGCAACGGATCATAGAAAAAGTGAGACGTGGTGCAGTGGCTACAGTGATAAGAATGTTAGCCTTGAGCAAAAGGAGCTTAGGGACATTGCCCAGGTCCACAGTTCAAGGCAAAGGACCAGCAAAAAAAAAAATGAGTAGTCCTCCCTTGCAAAAGAAAACTGTTCAAGGAAAGAAACAAGCTAGATAGGGATACAAACCACACTTCTCTCAGGAAGCCAGAACTAGCTGCAAGGGCTCCCATCCAAAGTATGAAGATAAATTGTATTCACATTGACATCTGACACACTCTTTAAATGTTTTTGAAATGGATTCAAATACCAAAGAACTTTGAAGAAGAAATGCCACTTGTGTTTCCCTATTGAGCTGTGACTGGGGTTGCTGCTCTCACCTTATGGTTCTATTGGAGTCTTCCTGGTCTGGGTCTGCATCCTGCATTTCTCCACTGTCACTCTGGCCTTCTGCCATGGCCATCTCGGCATCTTGGACCATCGCCTCTTCCATGTCATCCAGAAGCCCACTGTTCCGTTCACTGTCATTGTCATCACTCCCTTCTTCCATGACCACGTCAGATTCTGCTCCAGGGCTGAGCAAATCTAGAACATTATTTTGACTTATGAAGATAAGCCTGAAATCCTGGAGCCAGAGCTTAGGAGAAAGGCAATCTTACAACAAATTAATTGGAAGCAGTCATGTGAAGAAATTACCTTTCCTTTTTCATTTTACTTCGTAAGTATATGAATGTATGAGAAGGTGTGTGTAACTTTATGGACAGATACTTATTTTCCATGTTCCTAAGTTAAATAAAAACATTAAACAATCCAAATAGCTCTGAAGAGAAGCCAAAGGTGAATCCAAAAGCACAGTACAGAGAGGCAAAGTAATGCTAGGTAGGTATAAGAAGGCAGGAAATGATTGCATTTCATTGCGCAACTCCAGAATAAAGGAATGTAGGGGAGGTGGAGGGGGAGAGGGAGGGAGAGAAGTGTTCACAAGAAGAAAAATTTGAGGTCAATGATTCTTACAATTGCAGTAACTTCTTAAATCATAGATTTCATTGTATTAAACTTGTCATATAAGCTGCAGCTCTTAAATACCTGATATTTTGTATTGCACACTGTGATTATGCAGTAGATGGTAATGCAAAAACTTTAATTACTAAACTCATGCAAATTACTCATTTTAAAACCAGAAAAACAGATCAATCAGAGACCCCAACCTGCCAAGCTTGGAAAAATTCCCATTTTACCAGATTTCACTGACTAGGAACGTGCAATTTAAAATAATCAACATGTAAAACTTTTCTCTAAAGTTATCAAGTATACACTGACATTCCTGGGGCAGAACAAACTCAGTATTGCATGTTCCATAAAGTGAGGAGATGGCTAGATTTTTTCAATTGTGACAACTAATTCATGAATCTCCATGTAAGAAATCAGTAGGTATAATAATGTTTTCCTGAAAAGCTCTCTTGCTTCTTGTTCTTCTTCTAGGTATATATTTGGTTCTGTAACAAACATAATCTTTTATTTTCTTCAGTTTCTTAGTAACAAAGATATTCATCTAGTTCTTTTGATGTTCTCTAGACAATTCTTTTTGAGCAGAGTAATTGGCAAACTGTTACATTAAATCTATGCAATTCTAAGTTGACTATTGAAGTAACTATCAATCAGGGTACTACCTGGCCAAACAAAACAAAAAAGGAGCTGTTGTTTCAAGATACAGCACATTTTACAAGTCTCTCAAAACTAATTTACATCGTCTTTCAAAAAGTATTTCTAAATATAGGACACACACATACACATATACACACGCTATATAAATCAGTTGACTTGAAAATAATTTTTCAAAGCAAGATACAGATTCTCAATCACAGATTCAGAGAACATGGTGTGTCGGGGGAGGCGAGGTGACAAGAATGACTCTCCTTTAGTAGATAGGAAAGAGTTAGAGTTAACTAGTTGGAGTTAGTTTCTGACTCTGGGCTTGGAACAGGACAGAGGACTACAGGATGAGAACTACAATTTGTAGACTTTCCAGAAAGTTCCAAATTTATGAGTAAGCTGGGATAAAAGTATAAAGAAAGAAAGTCAGGAGAGAAAATGTAGACACCTACATTTTCATTATTATTTATTCACCATGTAAGGGTCAAGAAAAACTCTGTATGTTATTAAAATTCAGTGAGGTGGGATGTAGGTTTTTTGACATTAACTTAGGACCAAATTGGGCCAATATTGATTTGGGGCTGCATTAAAGCATCTTAACAGTAAAAATAAGATACTTTATTAGATCCCAATCAAGTGTGTAACATGTAAGCAACACACACAAAACTGTCCATCTGTTAACTTACCTCCATTGATGGTCACTTCACCCAAGCAGTTGTTTGGTACTTTTGGAGCACAGCGTTTATGGCAGTTGAATCTACAGTCTACTCATGACATTTTTAAAGTAAAACAGAAACAAGAAATTCATTAGAAGGAGAAACTGAAACAAGTTTATCAACTTCTGGTAGGATTTGATTGACCTAGCGACTAGAGACTAGCTGGTGGGAAATACACAGTGTCAAGCCTCCCTTACCTTTACACTGCAAGCCCTGTCTGAAAAGGCCCTTCAGCAGCTTTTTGCAGTACTGGCACACTGTTGGCCGGGTGTAAGAGTGGATGACAAACGTGTGTGGCACCTTCACCTTGGACATCAGCATTTTGTCGAGCTGAATTGGTCTTCCAATGTATGACTGAGAATTTGACCTTTTCTCTCGACCAATGAATGACTCTGATGGTGACTTCTGCTACACATTTGAAAAATTTGACAAAAGAAAGGACAGGAATGAAAGACCAAGATTTGATTTAAATATTTTAAAACCTCATTTGACTATTCTATCTTTAAATTTTGTTATACTGGGGTTTGAACTTTTGGCCGTATACTTCGTAGGCAGGCACTTTACCCCTTGAGCTACACTGAGAATCTTCTTCCTTTAGCTATTTTTCAAATAGGGTCTTGCATTTTTGCTCTGACTGGCTTACACCACAATATCCTAATTATACTTTCTGTGCAGCTGGGCTGGCAGGAGTACACCACCATGCCCAGCATTTCATTCCTTGAGATGGGGCCTTGAGAATTTTTGCATTCTGGTTTTGAATTGCAATCATTTCAATTATTGATTGAGCTAGCAAATCAATTTTTTAAATCTATAATATGGAAAATATCTGAGATTTGTTTAATGTTGATATAATTTATTTTATCCTTTAACATCTGAGTTATTTTTGACTGGCTAAAATTAAGGGCTGGAGATTAGAATATTTTAACTTGATTTCTAGGACTTTTAAGTAATTATTAACTTTAAAATATGAATTCAATTACTTTTAACACAAAAAATGTAACATTGGGAACCAAAAAGACTTATAACATTACTACACATATTAACTCATTGCTGTTTTGTAGAGTTCTATCTGTACATAGCTAGAAATTATAACCAATTCAGAAAGGTAGAAATGTAAAATAAATCGCCATTTGTCTTACATAGTATTTGTTCTTCAACTATAATGAAAGTAAATGGACAAATTATCTTACTATTTTTATAACCTAAACACATACAAATAATAGACTATGCAAAGCACACAAATACTAGCACTTTATAATTACATCTCCGTGCACTCTTGTCTGTCATTGTGGAAATATTTAATAAACTTGGTGTATAGACATTTAAGAGTAAAATTAATCAAAATGAACTGTTACTTCAATGTTTCTGGATAATTTCATGGTATCTGTGGATATCATGGAAATACACAGCAAATATCTGCATATATGCTTTTTGGAGTTACCAGAATAAAGGTATTGTTAACTGAATTATACATTCATAGTTACTATAGTATATCTACCAATCTACCTATCTAACTCTATGGCCATCTAATTTACTACTCTTTCTCTTTAAATACTAATATGAATTTACTCGATTATAAAATTATTTATTTTGAATACCATTTATTATTCTTCAGTAAATCCATTTTAAATGCCATAAAAGACCGGCCTTGTTTTCTGCAGGTGTTACACCAAAGTTCATAAAATAGATGCTTTGACTGTATATTCATAAATATTGGAGCCAAAATGTCAACCTGTGTTTGTTGCCTCAAAAGCTGTGTATATCACTTTACCCAGTTAATTTGTAACTGGGATCAATTATTGACACAATAAAAAAATAAATGCTAGTTACATATAATTTGCATCCATTTCCATTCCTGTCTGAGTAAACCAGAAAACTACTTACTACCAAATGGGAAGTTGATGTACCAATTCACTGTCTGCAATAAAAACAGTAAAACAATAAAAATCATATATTATAGACCAACACCCAATATTATACTAAATGGGGTAAAACTACAACCAATTCCCCTAAAATCAGGAACAAGGCAAGGATGCCCACTCTCTTCACTCTTCTTCAATATAGTTCTAGAATCCTTAGCCACAGCAATAAGGCAAAAGAACTTTAAAGGGATTTGCATAGTGAAGGAAGAAATTACACTATCCCTATTTGCAGAATACATGATCTTATATCTAAACTACCCCAAAAACTCCACTTCTAAACTCACAGAAATAATAAACCACTTCAGCAAAGCAGCACGATACAAAATAAACCCACAAAAATCAATTGTCTTTCTGTACATTAACAATGCACAGTAGAAACAGAAATCAGGAAAACAACCCATTTACAATAACCTCAAAAAAATTAACCTAACCGAAGATGTAAAGGACCTATTTAGTGAAAGCTATAAAATCTTAAAGAAAGAAATCAGGAAATGGAAAGACATTCTATGTTCTTGGATAGGCATAATCAATAATGTGAAAATGGCCATACTGCCAAAAAATACACAAATTCAATGCAATTGCCATTAAAATCCTAATGAAATTCTTTACTGAAATAGAGAAAACAATCCAAAAATGCATATGGAACAGTAGAAGACCTTGAGTAGCTATAGCAATTCGAGGCAAAAGAAACAATGCAGGAGGTATCACAACACCAGATTTCAAGTTCTACTTAGAAAACATGATAACAAAAATAGCTTAGTATTGGAACAAAAATAGACCCAAAGACCAATGGAATAGATTATAAGACCCAAAAACTTACTTATAGTCAGTTCATATTTGACAAAGGAGCCAAAGACATACATTGGGGAAAAAAAAAAAAAACCCATAGCCTTTTCAACTATTGGTGCTAGGAAAAGTGGGCAGCCACATGCAGAAAACTAAAAGTGGATCCCAGCCTGTCATTATACACCATCATCAACTCAAAATGGATTAAAGACCTCAACATCAAACCTAAATCTCTGAAACTACTGCAGGACAGAGTAGGGGAGACACTAGAACTTATAGGCACAGGCAGGAACTTCCTCAACAGAGTCCCAGGATCACAACAAATTGGAGAGACTTGACAAATGGGACTACCTTAAAATAAAAATTTTCTGCACAGCTAAAGACATAACTAACAAGCGAGAAAGATAGCCAACCAAATGGGAAAAGATATTTAACAGCGGTCTATTAGACAAAGGCCTAGTATCCATTATATACAGGAAACTCAAGAAACTAATCCCTGCCAAATCTAATGAACCAATCATTAGATGGGCAAGGGAGCAAAAGGGAGACTTCTCAGAAGAGATAAAATGGCAAAGAAACACATGAGGAAATGTTCATCATCCTTGGCTATAAGAAAATGCAAATAAAAACAACCCTGAGATACCACCTTACCCAAGTCAGAATGGCCCACATCCTAAATTCAGCCAACAACAAATGTTGGTGGGGATGCAGAGAAAGAGGAACCCTACTGCATTGCTGATGGGAATGTACATTAATACAACCAATTTAGAAAGCAGTCTAGAGGTACCTCAGAAAGCTAAATATAGACCTTCCCTATTAGACAGCCATACATCTCCTAAGCATCTACCCTGAGCAACAAGAACCAGGATACAAGGACACCTGCACCTCCATGTTCATTGCTGCAATGTTCACAATAGCCAAGATATGAAAACAACCCAGAAGTCTCACTACAGATTAATGGATCCAAAAATTGTGGTACATATATAAATGAAATATTATGCAGCCAATACAAAGGACAAAATAATGGCATTCACAGGGAAATGGACAGAACTAGAATAAATCATGTTGAGCAAAATAAGCCAAGATCAAAGAGACAAACGGCACATGGTCTTCCTGATATGTGGATGTTACAATCAAAATGTAATGAGATATGACAAAGTAAATGTGACTCAAAAACAAAGGATCTCTTAATTTGTCACATCGTTTTTATATGACTCTTGTTCTTGACCCCACATATGGTATATACATGTGCACATAAGAGAAAAGCTAGGAGGAGGGCATAGAATCAAAGGAAAATGGGTGAAAAAAATCCTGCTGTGAAAAAAAAACAAAAATAAACACGTTTCAGATGAAGCTCTCCATATTATGTCTAAGTTATGTTTACAATTCAAGTTCCATAGAGGAAAACTATAAAGCATCATTACTCTCCAAAGTTAAGTTCTTGTAAGGGAGGCCAGGGAACTTATAAAATTGGACAATGATTTCCCAAATAAAAGTACATCAATGGACTTGAAAAACAATTAAATCCATATGATTTTGTCTTGGTTCTAGTTTTCTTTAGTAAGTGGACCAATTTTAAGAAAGGTGGCTGAAAGGAAAGTGGTATTTTTCCATAAATGGAATATTTCTAGAACTGACATCAGACTTAGCAAATTCACAATGTTCTCAGATTTGGAAAATTCTATAGAAGTGTGAACAAATCATTCTTCATTTATTTTCTTCTATTTCACATCCTAACAGCCAGTTTGACATAGGAAAATTTACTACCTTAGGGACAGAAGAAGGAAACTGACAAACAGAATTTTGTTCCTCTCATCCAGCATGGGACTATTCCCATAAGCTCTGAGAGTCCCAGTTATTTTTGAAAAGTCATAGTATTTATTACCTTAATAGCAGAATGACATAAGAAATTTTAATAAAATAAAACTCTAAAGAAAAGAAACTGGCTATAATTCTATGGCAAAAGAATGCACTGGACGTAACTCAGGAAGTGATGATATTAACATAGCCACAAAAGAGAAACAATTCACAGATGACATAATTATACTGTCAGAAATTGGCTTTAACAGCATCAATAAAGTGTGCCCTCTTGACATTTATGGCATTTTTAAAATTTAAAGACATCTAGTGGTTCAACCAATTAAATACTTATCATTTTCTTACAGTTCAAACTATAATTATTTTCAATATGGCCTATATTTTAAACAATAAAGCAAACCTTTAAGTTTGGGGATAGATTATATTCACAAAGTACTCAGAGGGGGCTTGAGTTGAGTCTAACGAGAGTAGAAAAGCCATCAGATGTTATATTCTATGTCATTGGAAGAACAATTATATATTTCCTTGAGATTTCCCTTCATTTAGAGGCAAATTTCAGAAGCCAAGTTAGAGAAAGACTGTGTCACTATCTGAAGACTTTGTAAATCCTTATGGTGTACTTACTCATCTTCAATCAAAATGTAAAACAAGAACACTATCAATATATAACAAACATCACAAACACACCAATAGCCAGGTACCTAGTTTTTCACACCTGTAATCCTAGCTACTCAGGAGGCTGAGATTTGAGGATTTTGGCTCAAAGTCACCCAGGGCAGAAAGCCCATGAGACTCTTATCTCCAATTAAATATAAAAAAAAAAGCCTGAAGTAAAAGTTCTGGTTCAAGTAGTACAGCGCTACCTAGCTTGAGCACTAAAGCTCCAAGACAGCACCCAGTCCTGAGTTCAAGCCCCAGGACAAGCACCAAAAGCAAAGAAACAACTAAAAAAACTCCAAAATCTTACAGCCTGAGGCAGAAGGCTCAAATGTATATGATATATATGCATATATACACATTTACATAATATATTGAAAATATCCAAAAATCAGCACTTTTTTCTTAAAATGTTTCTAATGATGTGAACTAAAACATTAAGGTGAGTGTGGTTGGTGTGGACCTATAATTCCAGCATTTAGAAGGTAGTTAGAAGGATAATGTTTGAGGCTAAGTTGAGCTACATAGTAAAACCGGTTTCAAGAGAAATAAAAGAGGGTCTGGAGGAAGATGGCAGAAAAGAAGCTGGAGGCTAAAGAAGCTCTCACATAAAAAGCAGTTTTAGTGTTCCAGTGAACAGTCCTAGGTTACAGAATCACACCAAGTGTGCCATCACAGTACAGAGAGTTTGGCCAGAGAGGAAAAATCCTGGTAGCTTGGTCAGATCTGAGCACTTGCTGGTGTCTGCGGCAGTTGCAGCGGCTGCCACAGCAGCTATACCACCAAAGAGAGTCCAGGACAAGGGTGCCAGATGAGGTATGTTAGCAGATTCTACTAACCACCAGCAAGAACTGATAAGGAGCACACATCTTCATCCTGCTGATCGCAGTCCATGGATGGACTACAAACCAAAAGAGCACACCCCAAGACATCTTCATTCCTTCTCAAGGAGCAGCAGTGGGAAGGCAGCCCCTCCTCCACTGGAAAAGAACTCCA
>NW_012267384.1:3736181-3746904 GCF_000151885.1 Dipodomys ordii | reverse complement strand
AAACTTTGGAAAAGTAGCAGGGTATAAAATTAGCCCTCAAAAATCAATGCCTTTTCTGTATGCCAACAATGAAAATAAAACAGCTGAAATCAGGAAAGCAACTCCTTTTGTAATAGTCCCACAAAAAAATAAAATAACTGGGAATTAACATAACTAAAGAAGTGAAGGAATTGTATGATGAAAATTTTAAGAACCTTAAAAAGGAAATCAAAGAAAAATTTAGGAAGTAGAAAACTTCCCATGCTTCTGGATTGGAAGGATCAACATTACAAAAATGGCAATACTTCCCCTGGCTATCTACAAATTCAATGTGATACTTATCAATATTCCAACTTCATTCTTCAATGAAATAGAAGAAGCAATCCAAAAATTCATATGGAACAACATAAGACCCCGAATAGCAAAAACAATCCTTAACAGAAAGAATAGTGTTGGAGGAATATCAATACTAAATTTCCAACTCTACTATAAAGCCATAGTAATCAAAACAGCTTGGTACTGGCACAAGAACAGACCTCAGGACCAATGGAATAGAATTGAAAATCCAGAAATGAGCCCACAGATCTATAGCCACCTAATCTCCCGTAAGGGATCTAAAAAAGAATGGAAGAAAGAGAGGCTCTTCTGTAAATGGTGCTGGCAAAATTGGTTAATCACTTGTAGAAAACTAAAGCTAGATCCTTAAACATCACCCTGTACCAGAATCAACTAAAAATGAATCAAAGACCTCGGAGTCAAAGCAGACACCCTGGAAACATTAAAGTAAGTAATAGGAGAAACTCTATGGATCCTTGGCACAGTCCAAATTTTTTTTTAATAGAGGCCCAGAAACAAAACAAATCAAAGAAAGGTTGGACAAATGGGATGGCATGAAGCTGCAGAGCTTCTGCATGGCAAAGAACATAGCTAGCAAGATTAATAGAAAGCCCACGGATTGGGAGAAGTTATTCACTAGCCATACAATGGCTAAAATATACTTGGAACTCAAAAAATTAAATCCCCTAATCAAAAATCCTCAAAGAAACAACTGCCCAATAAAGAAGTTGGCTAAAGACTTAAAGAGAAACGTCTCTGAAGAGGAAATAAGAATGGCCAATAGACATATGAAGAAATGCTCAACCTCTTTAGTCATAAAAGAAATGCAAATCAAAACAACATTGAGATCCCATCTCACTTCAGTTAGAATGGTTATAATCAAGAACTCTAATAACAACAGATGCTGGAGGAGATGTGCTCAGAAGGGAACCCTACTGCATTACTGGTGGGAGTATAAACTTCTTCAATGATTTTGGAAAGCAGTAAGGAGGTTTCTCAAAAGAGTTCACAAAGAACTCCCCTATGACCCAGCAATCCCACTTTTGGGATTTACCCAAAGATCACACAAACCAGATCATTCTAATGCTACCAGCACAACTATGTTTATTGAAGCATTATTTACCATACCTAAGATATGGAACCAACCCAGATGCCCCTAGATGAATTGATCAAGAAAGTGATATATATATATATATATATATATATATTTATATATACATATACACACATACACACACAAACACACAATGGAATTCTATGCCTTCATCAGAAAGAATGACACCGCCCCACTTGTTAGGAAATGGAAAGACTTAGGAACAATTATATTAATTGAAGTAAGCTAGGTCCAAAGAAACATAGGTCCTATGGTCTCTCTTATTTGCAATAACTAGTATATGTCTGGGACCATTAGAAAAGGTTAAAAGCTATAAACATATGACCAGATAAGGTGATGTTAAGTGATATAAAGCACACGATAGGCACACAAGTGTTTTTTTGTTCTTTTTTTTGTTATTATTTCTAACGTATTTATAATGTACCATGTGATTTGATGTCAATGCCCTGCATCTTATATATACACTTCTCTAATTTGGGGAGGGGTAGGGAAAAAACAAAATGGTTAAATAGTGATACAGGTTGACCCATTGTAACAATGAGATGTACAAGACACTATGTTGAAAAACAAACTTTACAATTTAGTTGTGGAGGTGGGGAAGGAAGGGATGGTAGGGGAAAAACAAAGGAGGGGTAACAATGCTTGATAGGAAATGTACTCATTACCTTGCTCATGTAACTGTAACCCCTCTGTACAGTATTTTTATAATAAAAATGCATTTAAATAAAAAGAGAAATAAAAGCTATTTTGAAAATCAGCCACTATTTTAAGCAGAGATATAAAGGGCCAATTATTATGTGAAAAATACATGGAAAAATATAATTACAGTAAGCAAAATTTCAGAAGTTTTAAAGGAAAGATATGCTGAAAAATACATCTGTGGATTTAAGTTTGAGATATTTTTAATATTAAACTAATGTACCAAAACATAATATTGACAGAAATGACCATATTTTTTGCCTATCATTTAGTATGGTGCAAAGTAAATATATTAGCTCTTTAATTCTTTTTTAACCTTCTCTTTTGGTTTACTTTGTAATTTAATTGTAATATGAATCACAATATTCCAGAGTTTTTAAATTAATTAGTTATGTTTGAGACAGGTTCTTGCCATGTATTGCAATCTGGCTCTATGTTTGCATGGCAGCCAGACCGACCTCAAACATGAGAATTTTCTGCCTCTGCCTCCATCGCTAGATTTATAGGCAAGCACTTCCATGCCTGGCATGTAGTTTTGAAAAACAGCTTTCCTTAAAGTTAGCTCTAGTAAAGGCAAATTTCCTTTCTTTAACAGTAGTGAAAGCTTTACTAGATATCAATTCCTAGCATTATTTGAGATTTGATTTGCCATCTTGAATACAGAAAACCTGCATAATCTGAAGAATATCTTTTAGAAAAGGAGTAATAGGGAAGTTGAAATGCTTTGGAGAGAGAAGAGATGCATTTTGTTTTGCTTTGCTTCCTTAACTATGTTCAGAGCAGCAAAAGCTGGCTCAAAACTCAAAGAACAGATCGAAAATTATCTTTTCCATAACTAGAGGACAAGCATACAGGTGAATGCACTTCTGAAAAACTTACATATGGATATTAGCCATGGGTCTTATACATTTTTCCCATTATTCACTTCAAGAGTTTGGATCAAATTCATGTGAAGGACTTAGGTGAGAACTGACATAGTTGCACAATATGATTTTAGGATTGATTCATATAAATGATCCAATGTTGTGAATTATGGAAACATACAATGAGCTTTTGGGTGTTCTCAGTATAAGAGATCTTGCCTCATGGACAGGAGAATATATATACAGAACAATGATGAAAACTGAAGCTTAAAGGAAACAATAAAGACTAAGAAGAATAATGATTATAGAGATACATTTTAAGTACAATTGATACATTTTTAAGTACAATTTTTGTGAAGCGTCTGTAACATTCTTATAGTAATAGTATTTCATTTGCAATACTGTCAAAGTTTGAAGTATATCCACTGAACCCCTACTTTTAAAGACAATGTAGCCTGCTTTTCCAGAGATGGGATTTTGCTATAAACTTGGTATGCTAAGCTAATGACTCAGAAAGTCTGGCACCTTCCCAGAAAATGATGGCTTAGATTATATTATGGAAACTCCAAGAGCCAAGTTGTCTTTAAACATTTAACAGGGCTGAAACAATTTCCCAACAAAGTTTATTCCACTTTGGAGTCACAAATGAACTCTTCATTAGTTAAACTACAGAGCTGATTGAAAAAGTTGCATTCACCATTCACCATTCACTTGCGCTGTCTTTATTGCTACTTATGTAAATAAGAATATTTCCTCAGAAGAGAAAAGTCACTCTATAGAATAATATGATTTGAAGGCAAGTTCCTACAGTATTCAAAATGTATCCATTCACTAACTAAAATTAATTTTACACCACCACATTGAGCTTGGATTCTGGACACAAACTAATTGGACTTAAAGAGACATAGGAGAAAAAAGTGAATACCATCATGTGCACATCTGTTTATGGGCTTGTCTCAATTGTTAGAGGATAATCTCCTAAGGGCAGCTTCTTAATCATGTTTGTCTTCTACTAAAGAAAAGATGTACTTGATGTAATACAAACAATAGCATTTCTTAACCTGAACAGAATGCATGCTTTCAAGATGTAAATGTGTGAGAATAATGGGCAAGACATGCATACTTTAATGTCTTTTTATTTGTCACATGAACCATAATCGTAACATCAATGTTCTATAGGATTGCAACATGAAGACAGGAAAACTGTTCTCTACTGTGCCAATCTCTTCTGCTCTAAAAAAGAAAGGAGTAGCAAGCTTTATTCTTACAGGTTGTCAATGTTCAAAAGTAGCCCCTAGTGTCAGGGATGCCAAAAGAAATGGTGGAGATTGCATGAAATTGGTGACAGTGGACTCCATTGCAAAAGATAGGGCCACTGCTCAATACTGCTCATAGTTGCCATGTAAATGTGTGGAGAGTGGTGTTTAAGATCTTATTTTTCAAAATACATGAAAAATACAGGTGCATTATACAATAAATCTTTTCATGTTGCCCCCATCTCCCCCCACATGCAATTGAATCACTGTACGAGTCAACTCATCTGGGAAGTAAATCTTGTCCACAGAGGGTATGAGACCTTTGAACTAGATAAAGATAGAAAACTCTATAACCTTTATATATAGCAAATTCTTTGCACAGCACTTAATATGTATTGATTCATTTTTAAAGTCATGGCCAACTAGCATGTTAAATCACCCATCCAAGATCAGAGAATATAACTAAAACTGTGAGCTTAAGAAGTGTGCTCCAGCTAATCATGCTTTCTCTGTCTTTAATCAATTCTCAGTTCCCTTCTTTCCTAGCTTTAGGCTAATGTAAATAGTCTTTCCCTCTCATTTTAAGTCAATAAGGAAGGCAGAGAAGCCAATAAAAATAAAGAAATATTTTCTATGTGGAAATATCATGAACCCCTTACTTGACCTATGTTACTGTAAAGATTTTCAGTCTCTCTCTGGGCAAGAGTACAGTGTTTGAGACATGGCTGTTTCTAGAACATTATAGCTAGGTAAATAAATTGCTTTTATTGATCAAAAAAAAAAAAAAGAACTTCAGCTGGGTTCTGGTGGCTCACTCCTGTGATCCTAGCTACTTAGGAGGCTGAAATCTGGAATCACAGTTCAAAGCCAGCTGGGGCAGGAAAGTCTGTGAGACTCTTATCTCCAATGAACTACCAGAAAACTGGAAGTGGCACTGTGGCTCAAGTGGTAGAGTGTTATCCTTCAGCTGAAGAGCTGAGGGATAGTGCCCAGGTCTAGAGTTCAAGCCCCACGAAGGACCAAAAAAAAAAAAAAAGACAACAACAAACTTCACTCAGTTGGCTGTGCACATGGGTGTTTTGATGTCTAAAAGATTGAACCAAATAGTGGCCTTTCATTCCTGAAGATTTTTGTTGTGTTTTGTGCCAGTTTGGGGGGTTGAATTCAGGGCCTAGGCGCTGTCCCAGAGCTTCTTTTGCTCAAGGATAGTGCTCCACCACTACAGCCACAGCGCAATTTCTGGTTTTGGGTGGGGGTAGAGTATTAGAGATAAGAGTTTCATGGACTTTCCTGCCTGGACTGGCTTCAAACTGTGATCCTTAGACCTCAGCCTGATGAGTAGCTAGGATTACCTGATGAGTAGCTAGGATTACAGGTGCGAGTCACTTAAGTTTTAAGACCAAGCATTTAAAAAGGAATTGTACACAACAGCATGGACTTATCTAAGTTAATAAGGACTTCTTGAGAAAAATCCTTGCTAAAAGTCTAGTAAGTTAGGTGATGCAGGATACATGAACACCAATAAAGCACATTCTCTGAACCTCAGAAGTTTACTACCCACTAGAATTCTGAATAAGCACAACTGTTATAATGTTTACATCAGTTCTTCCTATCCTTACTCTGACTGCAGTTTCCTATTAATCATATATTATTTTCATGTCATCTCCAAGAGGCTCCTAACTATCTAACTTCTTGCTCATCGCTCCTCCATACTATTGTCACTGTCCTATTGTCCTGTCTCCTCCAAAGCCTTCACTTGCAGTCGGCATCTTATCTACCTGTTTATTGTTTATAATTGCCCTTTCGACTAGAATATCAGCCCCAGGAGCAGCTGCACCATCAACTTCTAGGGTACTGTCTGACACAAGACAAGTGCCTATTCAGGAAAGTTTAAAGAAAGATCCACCACACTGATGGCAGAGATGAGGGTCATACAAGAAAGGGTTGTACCAACAAAGAGGTATCTGGGGCAGCTCAGAGTGAGTCTAACCATGAGATAGCCTGCTGATTACTATTAGCAAGTCAAACTGAATTACTTCAACCTTCAGGCTACTCAAATGTTTCCTGTATACACTTACCAACCCAGTTATCCCACTTAGGAATGATGACCTAACCCCAACTGGAGTTTCTGATGGAAGAACATAGGTACTCAATCTGAAGCTGACAAGTTTCTAGAGCAAAAAGAAACCATCATCTCTTGACTTACATCAGCATACTACCCCTCATGTGGGGAGTCAGGGATTTAGGGGCACAGAGCAGTTATTGGGGAACAAATATGAAGACCCCAAGGAATGTCACTCACATGAGCTTGCATGTTTCTGTGCCATGTAATTTGGTTAGCAGAGAGTAGACTGGTGAGGTTCAAATTGTTCAGTCCTATTTTGATTCTATATCCCTTGAACTACATGCCAAATGTGTCACAGAAATGAGTTTGGTCCCTCAGTTGGAGACTTTTAATATATAGCATAAATAAAAGCTAATCAACACCTTTTCATAAGAGTTAAAAGGCTTGCTATAAGGCAGGGAAAAAAGCGTGCCCCCTGCTTAGTGGTGATGGATGCTATGTTTTACACTGGAGAATCCATTTCTTAATGTTTGCAGCAATTTGTGAAAGCTTTCAAAGTAATAACATACATAAGCTCTTTTTAAAAAAATACAAGGTGAACTAGGTTTGTTGAGTGCTAAAGTACTCTGGAAGTTACATTAACTTTTATACTGCCATACTCTTACTGAGTAAACAAAAGTGAATGGTAAAGGACCCATACTATTTTCTTAAGTGATCCACCTTTTGCTAGAAGCATCCGAGCTATTGAAGAATTGTCACAAAACACATGAGCTGTTCTTTCAAACTGTTATTAATGTCCTGCAAATATGGGTTCGTGAAGGGAGGGAAAGCATACTGTAAGGAAGACGGCCTATTTTTTAAAAAAACAAATATGAAAGCAATGCAAGCTTAATCCCATGTCTGCTAAATATATAAAGCAAAAAAGAGGCATGTCCACTAAGGATTAAGAAAACATACACAACTTTGCATTGTCCACCATTTTTGCTTTGGGACTAAATGTCAGTGACTCTTCATATTGAAAGTAAACCATAGGATAACCCTATTTGGGGGAAATTAAAGATAGTCATTTTATAAACATTTCCCTGAATAAAGGACATGGCATGGGTTTGTGACTTAATTGGAAAGATAAATAAAATAATCTAGGAAGGAGCTGACCCATTGATTAGTAAATTTGAAACACTAAAGAGACATGAGCATAAAGACAGTCTAAAGACACCAGTATAAATACAGTCCAGGCTTCAAATATTACATCTTCTTCCTTTATTAATGGCCCATAAGGATATTTTATAGCACATTTCTAGAGAATATCAGCTTCTAATAGTCAATAGTACATGCAAGACTCTGTGTGTGTGTGTGTGTGTGTGTGTGTGTGTGTGTGTGTGCACAAGTACCTGTGCCTCTAAGACTAGTATCTATGTAACTTGATTAAAAACAAGAGTACGAAAAAGTGAAATGGGGGACTTTTTCTTTAACCAATATCCTCTCTCTTTCCAAAAGTTTTGGATATTAAAAATACAGGAAAGCATCAACTTGATAAAATTGTGTTAGTTAGTGATATTTGCAGTGAATGACTACAGAAAAATAGATACACCAAAATCTGGGCTATTTAGGGAAAGTGGCACATACATTTATAACTGCTAGACATGGGCTCATCTTGTATTTTACCATAATTATTCTCATGAGAACATTTCCATTTTCATAAAGGAGAGGGTGGAATTGATCGAACTGAACCTCATGTAGAAAACTAAGTCTAATAAATGATAAATAATGACTATTTCAGAAGGCAAAATTGTTTCCAGTTTCAAGAGTTTCAATTCATAAGAACTAATTTCAGCCCTCCATTCTGTTCCTTCTATAATTTCTTATTGTTTTTTATTTAACCACTCTTTCTCCCCTTTCTTCCTCCTGGTATACATATCCATGAAATCTGTGCAAGTACTCCAAGAGAACACAGGAAACCTTTACTTCACAGGACTTAGGAATTCAGTAGTTGTAAGTCATGATCAATTAAAGAAGCATAAGTTTGGATCAGCCTGACACAGGTGGCAGAAAGTAAATATTGGTTATTGTTGACATTGGAGAAGGGCCTAGTATGTGTATTGGGCAGCATTATGAAATCCATGGCACTGTTTTTGAGGTATGAAAGGCCTTTTAGAGCCTTACTTTAAGACCCATGTGTTCCTAGAACCTATGTAAGTGTGGACAAGTGAAGTTTGATACCCCCATCCCCAAGTGGGAGTATGCAAAACTCTAGTATAATTTTCATATTTCACATTTGCAAGCTTTCTGCTGGAGGTATAAATTAATAATGTACAGAAATTATAAGTCAAACATGATGAATCACATCAGGTGCTAGTATGTCAGAAGAGACTTCATCAATTTTGTGGAAGGGGTCCTCCCCCATAAACCCACGGCTGATGGCAGCCAAGTGTGGGAGAAAGAATTCTTCGACATCTTTTATCACTCAAAGTGCACAATACACAGGCTTAAATTTGGAGAACTAGTTTATACAATCATCAAAAGAAATCTTGTGTTATCTGGAAAATGTAGCACTGGAGTGTCATAGCACATATTTAAAGGGATGAATCACCGTGATTCCTGGAACTTTAGAACATAAGAGAAAGAAAGTCTAGATAGGCTATTACCTCACTGGAAAATACCCTGGAAAATAATCATTTAGGCTGCAAAGATCATCATGGTTTCAACAGGATAAGGAATAGGTTTATTATTATTATTACTTGAAAAGAATCTACTCTATTATTGTAAAATATTAGGTTGAATATTGAGTTTATAGTAATGCAATACTGATATTTCCTTGTCTTCTTTTTTTAAAAAAATTAAATGGAAATAGTAAAGGAATGAGTCATTCCTGGGAAGGCTTTCTAGTAAAATATGTAGCCAAGATCTTCTTGCAGTATGTTTGTCTTAATTAAATAAATCATTAAGCTTTCATGAAAATAATAACAGCTCATGGGAAATTGGTATTTAGAAATTATGTCCTCACATAAAACATGAACTTGAGTATTGTCTAAATTTTACAAAAAAATAAGATTCAAACATGAATGCATAAATGGTCAGCCATAGGATAATATTTTAGAATTAGCAATTTATTTCCTAACAATTTCAGTAAGTCAATATGAATATTAAGAATAACCAAATATACTGTAAACATGTATATGCAGGAATATAATGATAAAATCCCCCTTTGAATAACTAATCTAAGTTAATGGATTTAAAAAAATTAAAAATACAGTCTTCCATTATATCCTATGGCCTAAAGGTAACCTAGAATCTTAAATTCTGCTTTATTTCCTACCCTGGCTTTATCTTTTTACTCCAGAAAACAATATTCTCTTCAATTGTTTGACAAGAATGTTATGTTTAGTCTATTTACATTAATTCATTTGACAGTCTTTATACAGTATAAGAAATGTGTTTTCTCCATGCTAAGAAACAAACTTCCTATAATATATACGAAGATAAAAAATTCTCATTATTCTTCATATGTGAGTACAACCATCCTTTTTATTAACAAAATTTAAAGCTGATAGGTAGCCTATGTAACTTCTACAACTTTATTATTCATCCCAGTTCTTACTGAATTAGTACTTACTGATTTTTCAACAAATATCCAAAATATAGATATAAGGTAAGGATGTCTATTTTTAGAAATGTTTAATATTTTCAAATAGAAAGAACATAATCAGTTGGGTTAATAAATTGATATATATATATATCATTGTGATGTAATACTAGAAAGGTTAAGAAAGACAAGTTATATTTAATAGTAGGCAGATTGTCAATCCAAGTCCTACATTGGAAGATTATTTGTTTTTGCATATATTTATGACAGGGGAAACTGGCTAGCTAGCATATACTAAACATGGAGAAGTGGCCACATTTGTATAATTCTGCTGTTTTCACAACTATTTCAAAAGTTTAATTTAGTCAAGTTTCATACCTTCTTCTTTTTGAAGACATTTGTGAAGAGAAAAGTTGTCATCTTTTTGAAAAAATAGATACAAAGCCCAGGAAAAAATATCACATGCAGAAAATTGTTCCAGCAGGGTCTGTCCTGCTAGGGCCTGACTGCCTACCTTTATTCTGTACACCTTCTACAGAAAATCAGCATCCTCTGTCCCCATGCAATCTGTTCTCCAATGCAGGGGAGGAGCAAGTTCAAAGAGGTTCCTGATTCTTTTACATAACATTCAAGGGGTTATTTGTAGGGAAAATATTTAATCACTTTAAAAGTCATCTATGGAAACCATTTTGAAACAAACAAATTTATAAAACTATAAAGGAAATCACATCTACCAAGTTTTTACACTGGACTTTTCTTAGTAGGACATTTTTGCTTGTTTGTTTGGATTCAAAAAACTATTTTCCACTCTTTTTATTATTTTATTTA
>NW_012267384.1:3732571-3736131 GCF_000151885.1 Dipodomys ordii | reverse complement strand
CTACAAACCAAAAGAGCACACCCCAAGACATCTTCATTCCTTCTCAAGGAGCAGCAGTGGGAAGGCAGCCCCTCCTCCACTGGAAAAGAACTCCACCTTTGATACTGACAAAGGCCTAGACCAAGTAGCTAGCTCAAACTCAGGCCTTGGAAGAAAACAATAGGAGCCATTCCACAGGTGACTGGAACCTGACCTGCTGTGGTCAGCTGTGCCCAGGGGAAAGTTGCCCTTCCCAGGCAGAGAAAGCTCCACCCCAGGAAGAGTGACTTTCTTCACTGGGTAAATAGAGCCAGAGGCTGCCCCTCCCCACTACAGCCTAGGCAGCACACCCAGCAACAGGAGGGGTAAAAGGCAAAGAATTGAAACTCAGTAAACATAAATCCTGAGAATGGTTCCAGGCTTGGCTCTGTGAGTATTTCAGGAGCTAGCCCCTCAGGGAAAAGTAACTGACTGCTTATAGGCCTCACCCTACCCCAAGTCTAGCCTCATCATAGCAACTCCAAGCTAGAGAAACGGTCATCTCCCTCTTTTGTGATACTCAAAGCAGATCTCCCTCTCACTGTATTAGACTGGGAGGAGGATCACAAAGTCCTGGGTAAGGTAGAGCTTTTTCCTGCTTGCTCAAACAAACTGACTTAAGAAAACAAGCCACAGGAAAATCAAACACCATAAGCAAACCAGAGACTCCACAAAGAGACTGGTTATGGACACAGGGGAGAAACAAGATTCCCCCCCCAAAAAATAATCAAAGAACTCTTTTTTCTACCTAATTTTTTTCTTAATTTTTATTTTAGGTGTGTGTATGTGTGTGTGTGTGTGTGTGTGCACGTGTGTATTTGTTTAAATCTCTTTTAACCTCTTGGTCCTTTTTTTTTTTGCGTGACTTAATTGCTGTTCTGCTCATCCGCAGATATATACCCGTCGTTGATCATTAGACCTTATCCTTTATTGTGTGCATACTTAATTCAGAAACTGATAATCATTCACAATCTCTTAGGCTTAACTTCTTTAATAGCAGTATTATTTTTATTCCTATATAATTTTTAAGTATTTCATTTCTAAATTTCTGATTTTTCCTTTTTATCTGTTTCTCTCATTCTATCCTGTTCTTCTACCAGTGTTGTTTCTTTATACTTACATAATTTTTAAGAGTTTCATTTCGAAATTAAAATTTTGGATTTTTTGATTTTTTTCTTGTTTCTTTATCTCTCTCCTTTCATTATGCTCCACCTATTTCCTCTCTGAGATTAGGACTTGGTTAAATTCATTCTTTCCTTTTAGCTCTCCACCTCCCTCTAATCCTATTTTTCCCCACAATTCTCCCTAAACCTATTAATTTCTGGTCTGCTGAATCCCTCTTGGATCTTCTTAGCCCATTAATCCACAGTTGTTGGATGTTGAATAGATTGTATCTGTGAACTAGATTGTATATACAGCCATTTTGACTGTGCAACTTCAAGACTCTGGTTGATGCTTTGCCTTAAAATAGTGTTGTAGCGTGAAATTGGTGTTACTTTCATATCAAATTGGCAGAACAAGTTGGAGAAACACACAAAAATTGGCAAGTCCAGGTATCTCAACTCCCATTCTTGATAATCAGGTGACAGAACAGTTAATGAATAATCAAAAAGTTCCAAAAAAGCTCTACAAACACTACTGGTAAACATGGTGAATAAAAGATTGAAAGCCTACAAAGGACTCAGTGTGAGTCTGATAGGGAGCAAGGCCAGGCTAACTAAAGATTAATACAGGAACTTCACGAGAATGATGAGGCTAACCAAAAATTAATACAAGAATCTCAGAGGAAGCTAATCAAAGATTAATATAGGAATTGAGAGAGCAAGATGAGAACAGTAAAGAGTAATGCAGAGATTGTATGAGTATGAAGAAGCTAATCAAAGAGTAATACAGGAATTGTGTGAGCGAGATGAAAATAGACAAAGATCAATAGAGGAATTCATGGATTCCATAAACAAACAGCTGAAGGAATCCAGGGAGACCACAAAGGGAATGCTGAATGGAGCCCATCAGAAGGAAAGTGAGTCCAAATAAACCATAACCAATCAACTAAGTGATTTGAGAACAAACACTGAACACCAAATTAAGGAAGTAAAAAAGTCCATACCAGATGTAAAAAAAGCTTAACAAAGAATTTGAATCCATCAAAGCTAACCTATTAGAAGGAAAGGAAATAAAAATGTAGAAAGTATTGACAGTAGGTTAGACCATGCAGAAGATCAAATCTCGGGAATTGAAGACAGCCTCAATATTATAGAGAAAGAACATACAACTAACCAAGACAAATCAAAACATAGGATAGATCTATTCAACATTTAGAATCTACCATCATAAGGCCTAATCTGAAGATAATGGGTGTAGAGGAGCACCTAGAGACAGAATTTAATGGTCTAGGAAAGTTATTTAACAGGTTTCTAGCAGAGAACTTCCCCCAAATGCAAAAAGATAAGTCTATTCAGATATAAGAAGCTTTTAGAACCCCAAATAGACCAGACCAGAATAGGACCTCCCACCGACACATTATAATCCACACACGATCAATTCAGACCAAGGAAACGATCCTTAAAGCTGTCCAGAAGAAAAGATCAATCACCTATAAAGGGAAACCATTCAGAATAACCTCAGATTTCTCAGCAGAGACAAAGCAAGAAGAATGATGTATGCCATGCCCTAAAGACAAACAACTATCAACCAAGAATACTGTATCCAGCTAAACTCTCCTTCATAACGGAAGGTCAAATATAAACTTACCATAGCAAAGAAAAACTGAAACAATATATCTCCACCAAACCAACCCTTTCCTACACATAAAAAACCAACAAGAGCACAATAAAGGCCAAGAAACTGCACCCAAACTGAGAATCCAAGAACCATAGGAAGAACCCAGCTGTCACAGCCCCAATGAAGGTGGATAACATGGCAGGAACTATTAAAGACCTCTCAGTCAGAACTCTTAATATTAATGGACTCAAGTATCCAATTAAGTGACACAGACTGGCTAGTTGGATGAACAGCCCTGATAAACAGGTGGGAATTTCAATCCAAATATTAGTTAAAATAGACTTCAATTACAATTAGTGAGAAAAGATAAAGAAGGTCATTCCATACTAGTTAAGGGATCTCTCCTTCAGGAGGATATTACAATTCTAAATATCTATTCACCAAACAACGGAACACCCAAATTTATCCACTACTTTCCCTCAAATCTCACATAGATCCAAAGACATTAATTGTTGGGGGCTTTAACACAGCACTATCCCCACTAGATAAATCAACCTAGAAAAAATCAACAGAGATACCGCAGATATAAACAACGGCATATATCAACTAGATTTGGCAGACATCTACTGAATATTTCACCCAGCAGCATCAGAATACACATTCTTCTCAGTAGCACAAGGAACATTTTCAAAAATAGACTACATTTTAGGTCACAAAGCAATTTGTGCAAAGTAAGAAACATTGAAGTTATGCCCTGCATTCTCTCAGACTACAAGGAAGAAAATTAGAACTCAACACCTAAAGCCACCAAAGAAAGTCCT
>NW_012267384.1:3634051-3732499 GCF_000151885.1 Dipodomys ordii | reverse complement strand
AGGGGTTATTTGTAGGGAAAATATTTAATCACTTTAAAAGTCATCTATGGAAACCATTTTGAAACAAACAAATTTATAAAACTATAAAGGAAATCACATCTACCAAGTTTTTACACTGGACTTTTCTTAGTAGGACATTTTTGCTTGTTTGTTTGGATTCAAAAAACTATTTTCCACTCTTTTTATTATTTTATTTATTTATTTTTCATTATCTTTATCTATACAGAAGGGTTTTGATTCGATATTCCAGTTTAAGAGTACAATGCATCTTATCATCCCTTTCATCCTTCTCTCTCATCTCTTCTAACTACAATAACAAGGACAACTTTCCAGAATAGGAATTTACTATTGTTGTAACAGATATCTGAATCAGATATCTTGATTTCTCAATGTTCATTAATCCAGAACATTCACAAGTCCTTGGCTTTTCTTGTTACTTTCCATAAGAAGGTCTTGGACATAAATAATGGTTTTAGTAATTTATAATCCCTGGAGGGAAGTAAGGAGTATATAAACTCTCAATTGGCCAGAGGTCCAGAAAAAAAACAACAACTAAACATTAACAGGTCAGCTGGTCAAAACAAGCCATCATTAGAACAATACTGCATGCCCTGCTTTTAATAATTGACCTGAATGTTTCTGCTTCATATTCATACTAATAGATGATAAAGGGCCAATCAGGGATAGTGGATGGATTGCTCTGTGATGTGTTGCTCACCTAAAGTATGCAAGGTCCCGGAATCTGTCCATCAAAACCATAAAAATGGGGGCCAGTTTTGGAAGAGTGAGTTGATTAAAACCTTTTCAAACAAAATAGGTGCCTTTCAATAAGTTCTGTTTGAATTGAGAGCTTGATATCGTCATTTGCTTGCTACCCTTTAAAAATAATTCATAGCTAACACAGGCACCAGCCCAGATGCCCCTCAATGGATGAACTGATCAAGCAAATGTCACACACATACACACACACACACACACACACACACACAAACAAGAAATTTACTTATCCATTAGAAAGAGTGATATTGTATCATTAGTAAAGAACTGGAAAGACCTGGAAAAATTATGTTAGGTGAAGTAATTCAGGCCCACAGAGACAAAGGATCCATGTTTGCCCTTATCAGTGGAAGCTTGATTTAGCTTACAAACTTATAATTAAATATATTGGGTAGTATGCAAATGTATACAAGTGAAGTGACTGAAATATGGTAGATTCAAAGTAAAACTCAGATAATGCAGTTCCTCACAAAGGGCAACAAAATAAACACTTGAAAGGGGCTGGACTGGGGTTTAGGGGGAACGGACAGCCAACTGAAGAAGTGGAGAGTAGTCAAGAATGCACTAAAATTAAGAAGAGTAAAGGATGGTTGGAAACGTTGAAAAGGGTGACATTGATCAAGATTCATAAACTGCTCTTTTAAATGGCAACTCCTTTGTACAACTGCTAAAAGACAATAAAAATAGGTTGTAACTAACATATAAGGATTAAAAGATCCTTTCTTTAAAAAGACACTAGCTTGAAGAACTATATCATGTAGCTATATTCACAGTCATGTAGTACTTGTTTTGCTCCATGTTGTGCCATGTAAAACTTGTGCACATTGGACAGTGCCTTCATTTTTACAGTCTTATGGTTATGACAACAGAACACAGACCCAATATGTTAAGTTTCAAGCTACTGTGGTGCTACCAAATAAAGTGAGAGCTCACTGAAGTCTGTTTTATACTCAAATTGTTCATGCTCATAGAAAAGGTATTCAAGTTATGGAATCCAGTAAAGAGTAAAATTTGCTAATAAACTGAATTGTTGTACTTTCATGACTGGGATGTTTTTTCACTCAAGTACTGTTTAAAACTATACAATGACAACAAAAAAAGACAAGAACAAAACCATGCAAGTTTTCTACAGTTCAGTGGATTCAATTCTGATCCAACTCTGACACAGGGTCCATGAAAACATCAATTTGTTATCATAGTTTGGGTTTGAAGAAAACAGTGGATCCACATGCCTACTTCCAGGTAGATTAGTACCTACCTCAAAGCCAGGGCTCACAGGAGACTTTAACATGAAGTTGTAAGAGCAAAGAGCAGGCAAAGGTACAGAATCAAGGGAGAGAAAGACAGGGGAGAAATGTTATTGAAGGAAAGCAATGCATATTAATCAGTCATGTTTAATATAACTGTGTTTTCAAGATAAATCAAAATGTTGTACTAATCAGGTTTTACAAACACATAGACAAGAAGAGAAGTACTTTTAAAGTCTAAATAGATCTATAGACACTGAGTCACAATTATAAAAACTCCCTTTGTGGTTGTGACCTAGTAGAGAGGGAAAAATGAAGAAAAAACAGAAATCAACATTATTGAAACAAATTATAACCAAAGTGAAGCATTTTTGACCTTTATTTTTAAGGTTTGACCTTTATTTGTAAGATTAGGTTTTCTTCACAATAATTTTCCCTCTCTATGGAAAAGAAAAAATATCATCTGTAATGAAATATTGTATAGCAGTTATCTGACTAAGTCTAGAATAGTCTGAGGTTGTCAGTTGTCAACCAATAGTATACGAACCTGGAAATTCTGGAGAGTACTTTGCTCATTTGACTCCTTGTTTTAAGTCTTATTCAATGTTCAATGGAAGTTGAAAGGTAAAAGTTTGCTCTGAGATTCTGTTTTTAAGAGGAAGAGTCTCAATCAAACAAGACACAGCTTGACTTAGCAGACAAGAGTGATCTGTGAATTTATATTAAGTATAGTCTTTGTTTATTTTGAACTTTCATGTTTCTGGCATCTCTAATAACTCTGAGGTTTTTAGTTCATTTTTTAAAATCCTCGATTCTATTTTAAACTAGTGATTTTAGTGATTTTTCTTGATAGACCACTCTGCACTGAGGAAAAACTATTGTACTGTTTTCTGAATCTCTGCATCCTTTGAATCTAGATCGCTAATCCATTTTGTAGACACTCTGGGAGAGGTACACACTTAGAGTGAGGCTCTACTTGTAAAATTGGTGGATCACAGGAAGGTCATGCAGACCTTAGGAGTTGTAACTACTCTCTGGAACACAGATCCAAGCATGATTTTGGAAAAAAGAAATTGTAATGCTGTTTGCAGGTTCTCTCATAGAACAGAAGTCAATCAGAGTTGTCAATTTGCAAAACAAGGTATTATTCTCACTATTCAGGTGCCTGGTATCTAAAAGTTTTAATGTTCTTACAACAATTAGTCCCAAAGACCCTTTTACTCTGGACATCATCAGAAATCATCTCCTTTTAAGTGCTCTTCTGATGATGATACTGGAAGATGGACTTTGCCACTTGCGTTCTTCTCATGGATGTCTCTAAGTTATCATTTAGCAGTGGGCAGGTTTTTTTCTCCACAAGATAGTCATGGGTTTTATAAAGAAAAGGGAACTCCACTATTGGGTCAGTTTAGGAACACTAATTTCATTATTGCAAGCCTTCTGAGACTTAATTAAGACAAAAAACTGTAATGCCCACTACTTCAATGGGCCAAAATTTTTTCTCCAATCGTATCTGACCAAGATTTGTTTGTTTGCAGAAATGTACAAAGCAACTATGCAAACATTTTGAAATATAGAAACAATAGCCTTATAATCTTTTTTGTTTTTTTTCCTGTCAGTCGTGGGGCTTGAACTCTTGGCTTAGGCAATGTCCTTGTGCTCTTTGTTTTGTTTTGTTTTTTTTATGTCCATTGTGGGGCCTGAATTCTGGGCCTGGGTGCTGTACCCCAGCTCTTCAGCTGTAGACCAGCGCTCTACCACTTGAGCCTCAGCCCCACTTCTGGCTTTTTCTGCTTATGTGGTGCTGAGGAATCGAACCTAGGGCCTCATGCATGCAAGGCAAGCACTCTAGCACTGAGCCACCTTCCCAGCCCTGTCCCTGCGCTCTTCAGCTCAAGGCAAGCGCTCTACTGCTTGAGGCACAGCACCACTTCCGGTTTTCTAGTGGTTTATTGTAGATAACAGTCTCATGGACTTTCCTACTTGGGCTGGCTTTGAATGGTGATCCTTAGATCTCAGCCTCCTGAATAGTTAGGATTATAGGTATTAGCCACTGGCACCTGGCTCAGTCTTTTTATCTTGCTGTAAAGTTAAAGCCTCCAGAAATGTCTGTAAGAGAAAGAAAGCTATCCATTCCACTGATGGTAGTGGTAATATTATGACAGTTTTCCATGGTGAACAAAAAATTGGAAAAATGTTTATTATGAAAATATATATTATGTATCCCCTCAATTAGCAAAGGTTGGCCTTCCTTCCTTCCTTCCTTCCTTCCTTCCTTCCTTCCTTCCTTCCTTCCTCTTTCTCTTGCGGCTTTGGTGCTATCTCTAACTTTTTTTCTCCTCAAGGCTAGTGCTCTACCACTTTGATCCACAGCACCACTTCTGGTTTTCTGGTGGTTAGTTGGAGGTAAGAGTCTCATTCTCATGGACTTTCCTGCCCAGGATGGCTTTGAACTGTGAAACCCATATCTCCTGAGTAGCCAGGATTATAGGCATTAGCCACCTGCACCCAGCTAGAGCTTATTTCTTACATTTGAATGTCAATTATATAATTTCATTTCCTTTTAATTACATGAAGGAATTTCAAACTTAATTTATTAATTATTCTAAGATTTCATTCTTTTCTCACACAACCTGTGAGAAAATGGTCCAATAATATTACAGTATGTTATGGATAGTTATGCTTTTATTATCCAAAAAAGTTCTTACTAAGGTATAGTTTATTATATATTAATAAAATTTATAAGGTTCTAAGTGCAAAGCATACAGATATTCTGCATGTTGAATAAAATATTCCCAGCCTTCTATCTGCTCATTTCCACTCCCTCACACTTGGTATTTCACTAAGAGGAACTGTCATTCGGATATGTTTCAACATAAATTGGTATAGTTTGAGCTGACCTTCAGCCACTAAATTTATAAGTATATGCTCGTGGGTATCTGAGATAGAATCTCGCTATATTGCTCAGGTGGGTCACAGCCCTCCTGGCTGGAGTGATCTTCTCACCTACTTCTCCTGAGGAACATGACATTCACAAGAACTACTGAGTCACATGGTAAATATATTCCCCCAGAAGAAAACTGCATTTTCCAAAATGTGATAAGGAGGAATTGTTTCCACCCTGAGAAGAAATGTGTGTAAATTCCAGGTAGAAAGTACTTGTTATGTTTTCTTTCAAAGTTAGACATGCTGCTATAGATGGATCTCACGGAAGACATCATACTCTTCAATAAGTAATGGCATTAGCCATGTTTAATCATATTTCCATATTTATTAGCTATCTTCTCCAGTTAAGTATTGTTTATTTTGCTATGTTTTAAAAGGGGCTGGAGTTCTTCCAGCATTTTTGTAAATGTTCTCTGGAAATAATTTTTTTATGAATAGAAAGTTTATCTTTTACAATCCACTCTGTAATTTGCCTGGTTTTGTTGATGTTGTTTTTGTTTTTTAGGTCCTGGAGCTTGAACTCGTGGCTTTGGTGCTATCTCTGAGCTCTTTTGCTCAAAGCTAGCACTCTACCGCTTGAGCCACAGCACCAATTCTGTATGTTTTTTGTGATTAATTAGAGATAAGAGTCTCACAAATGTTTCTGCCTGGGCTGGCTTTGAATGGAGATCTTCAGATCTCACCATCCTGAATAGGTAGGATTTCAGGCATGAGCCACTGGCACATGGTGGTGCTTATTTGATAAAATACATTCTTAATTCTAATGAAGCTCAATAAATTGATCTTTTTTCTTTGTCAGATGAGTTATGTCTGGTTAAGGAAGACTTTTCCTAGCTAATGCATTTATATTTATTCTTCTGCCATTTCCTAGAAATTTCCCATCTACCTAGAATTGATTTTGTGTATGACACAAAAAGATTCAAGATTCATATTTTCCATAGAGATACTTACTTGGTTCTAGAAATATTTGTTAAAAAGATTACCTTTTTCTAAACACTTTTATCCCAGTTATAAATCATTTGCTCTCTATATATGCAGTTTTATTTTACTGTTTTTTTCTGTCCTAGTCTAATACCATATTGCTTTAACACTTTATATGTAAATGTGGAATAATATTATTCTGCCCTAACTATGACTTTGTATGGCAAATTTCCAGTTTTGCTCTGTATCAGGCAATTTCAGTCTTAACACATTTGGCATTTGGAGCTGGATACTGTGTTGTGGGCAGCCAAATTGCACATTGAACTCTGTGTGATTGGTGTTTCCAATCCTGATTTCCTTTGTTGCTGTCAAATTCAGTTCTGTTTGGTTCTCTCATATTTCATTAAGACTTTAAAACCATCCTTCAGGGGACAATTGATGTGAAATAAGCTTATTTATCTCTAAGGACACATATTTTAGGAGATTGTGAATTTTTTTTTTTGTCTTTTCTTTTTTGGTACTGGGAATTGAACCCAGAATGTTGCACTTTCTAGGCAAGCACTTTACCACTGAGCTACAACCCAGCCCATGAAACACTTTTTTAGCTATGATAAAGTCTCATGCCCTTTGGTATATATTGACTTTGACTCCATCAAAATATAAGAATACATGTTAATAAAAAAGTGTACATAAATAAGGATGGGGAAAGGATACCATCTTTTAATCTTGGCTTCTTTTTTCCACAGGTGTCCTAAAATTTGTAAGGTTGATATAATTTTGATTAATCAACTTAGATATAAGGATATAGCATAGTAATGTGTGCTACTGCATGATCTCCTGAGTTTTTCTTCTGTTTCTCCCTAATATTAGTGAAGGTTTATGAAAAGAAATACAGTCCTGTAGATCTGTTGCATAATACCTTAAAAAAATTAGGATTTTCTTATAAGAGGGACTACTGTATGGTTAGTAAAATGTATGGTTTATTGCCAAAGCTGATAATAGATGAAGCTGATGAGAGATAAAGCTTGTATATCATAAATCTTAAAAAAAAATAAATCTTTTGATTGTTTCTATGTTAGCAGCATTGTAGAAATATAAGATTCAATTTATGTTCCAAAATTGAATCAATAAATAGAATAATTCTATCTTAATCTATATGTGAAAGATACTATGTAAATCAGCATAGGAAATTATATCAGAAAAATTCATTTTCCTAAATTTGAGAAAAATTTATGTTCTTATTACAGCCTTACAAAATGGATATTCTGGAGGCATGATGTTAAGGTTCAATATGTCAACTACCACAAACATAATTCCAAGAGCATTTCCTGAGGAACATTTGAAGCAGGGCTATAAAAGTTTAAAACCAGTAATTGTGTGTGTGTGTGTGTGTGTGTGTGTGTGTGAGCACACGTGCACACACGCGCAGGCATGCATGTGCACATGCTAGTCCTGGGACTTGAACTCAGGGCCTGAGCACTGTCACTGAATTATTTTGCTCAAGACTAATACTCTACTACTCAAGCCACAGCTCCATTTCTGGCTTTTTGATAATTAATTTGAAATAAGAGTCTCATGAACTTTCTTGCCCAGGCTGGCTTTGAATCATGATCCTAGTCTCCTGAGTAGATAGGATTACATGCATAAGCAACCATGCTCATCTCTGAAACCAGTATTTTTAAAGAATCTCATGGTCCTAATATTTTCTTACACCATCAATATCTCATTGGATCACTATTTTCTCAGCATTCTTCATAAAGAAAGGTCAAAAACTCATATTCTAACATATATTTTAACATTCTACTATAAATTCCATCCATCAGAGAAAAAGTAATTAATATAAATATTTGATATAAAACAAACTATGTAATCAAGTAATTCAAATAATTATTTCATTTCATCAAATTAATCAATTACTTTAAAAACACAAAAGTATAAGTTATATAACCCAAAGAATATTTATAAATTATATTTATATGCATGAGCATTTGATTAAATAAGTTAATTTATATTTATAAAACAAAAATATGCATAGGCCTGTTATGTTTAGAACTATATATTTACATCCCAAATGTGTGTGTAATACATGTATGTTTGCATATATAACCATATTGTTACATACATTACTAAGGTAGAGTAGCAAGATAGCTTCACATTAATTATTAAGATCCTAATCTATTCAAGTGAATGACTAGCTTAATTAAGCTTTAGGTTTTTTGTAATATGTAAAATATTTTTAAATAGCTTTTGCTTAGTAAAACAAAACATAATTTATAATTGTACTTTAAAATATTTGTAATGTATATATTACAAAAATGTTTCTCAATGACTATACTTTAATAACTGCTATAACCTGGAAAAGTTTTAGTGGGATTAAGTAGCCATCTTTTCACAGAAGTCTCTGTGAAAAAAAACATGAGAGACCTGGTATTAGAAAGGAAACCTTTTCACTGTTCTTCTTCTCCATTATGCCTGGTTAGAACCTGAGTGGATTTCCTACATGAACTCACCAAGAAACAAACCAAACCACATTAAAACAAGAGTATATTTTTCTATGCATAAAAATGAGCAGTCATTTGTTATGTGCCCAGCTTATTCTGTATTCAAGTTAAAGATCACAATGAAATATTTTCCAAACAATAATGCAAATAACAGAATTTCTTATAGGTATTTTCCAAATGTATTACTCCACCCTAGTTCAAAGGGAATTATTTAATCTAGGCATTTTAGTAACTCTTAAATCTCTATCTTCCACTGATTTTTTTTCTTGTGTGTATGTGTGTATGTGTGCCAATCCTGGCGCTTCAACTCAGGGCCTACTAATTGTCCCTGACCTTTATTGTTGACAATGAGTTTTGTACTGCTTGAGCCAGAGTTCCATTTCTGGATTTTTAAAATTTTGGGTGTGATTAATTGGAGTGAGTCTCATAGACTTCCCTGTCTGAGCTGGCTTTGAAATGTAACCCTTATATCCTCAGCCTCCTGAGTAGCTAGGATTATAGACATGAACCACTGGCACCTGGCTTCTCACTGATTTTTACAATAGCTAGATTGTAAGTAGTTGCTGTAATATACCTTGAAGGATGGGGGAAACCTATGGGACATTTAAAATGCTACTTAACCACTTCATAATTTTGTTTTTATATTAAATAATGTATAGAATCACCATGTATCACAATGTATCACCATTTTTCTTTTTCTGAAAGCTTCAAAAATCAATATTAACTTTCTTGGTGACAATTTAAATCATAACTATAAAATAATTTAGAGATAATGAAAACACTAAATATGTTTTTTCATGAAATATATTGGTGTAGGATGATATTGCACATATCCCCCAATACCAAACAATAAATGACTATCATAATTTTTTAACAGTGAATTTCAAATTTCATCCCAAGTACCTATGAGCTACAAGTGACCTGAATAATCTGCCAAGGAATAATAATAACTTAAATTTTTGGTTCCGAAAACGGTAATAAAACTATGCTTTGCAACATTAACACATTAGTTGTGCTGCTCTGGCCCTATGACCAGGATAATATCTCACACACTTTATGATTTCACTATAGCAAACTCAAAGCTGTTGAACATTAGAAGCAGCACTGACCAATTCACAGCAGATGCCCTGAAGAAACACGATCCTGACCACACTGGCTGTGGCCTCCCTCCCATCACTCTTTCTTGAACTGACACTGCTATCACGTTCCACAGATTTCTCAAGCAAACAGGCAATGGATAAACAGGAGGCCATACCAGCAGGGGCTCATCAGGGGCACTGGTAGACAGCTCAGTAGATGATGTGCGGGTGGTGCTGAGCCCAGTGAGGGAAACATTTGAGAGCCTCCTCCGCCTCACACCACTGCAATTGTTAGGGATTTTAAATGCACATCTCTTATGGTAATTTAGACCGCATCCTGGAAAGCAAAAATAAAAATAGCTTTTATTTAGCAATAAATTAAAAGCTATTCCACTATTAGTTATAAACTGAGAATTAAAATGGTCCTCCTTCCATTTTGCTCTTTATGAGGCTGTTTGGAAATTCAGATTTTCTTTTGTGTTTTCTGATTTTTTTCTCCTTATCTTTAAAGGGGATAGGTAGGTAGATAGACAGACAGACAGACAGACAGACAGAGAGATAGATATAGATATATGTTCTGATTTTTGTTGGACAAGCTTAGCAACTCTTTTATCATTTTTTAAAATGTTCTGACATATAATGAAGTTGGGCTTTGAAATACTTAGAAATAAAATTCAAAGTACATTAAGCCATATGCACAAGTTCAAATGAATGTTGACATGGAGGCTGAATTAATTACAGTTGTCCATAACTCTGGAACTGAATCTTGGCCCCACAATTTACATGTATACATGACCCCAAACAAATTATTTCACCTCAGTTCCCCTGTCTGTGAGCTGAAGACTGAAGTATGTACTTTTGGGTTGGAATGTGGCACTTGACTTGAAAGTATAAGGCCCTGAGTTCAATCCTACTGCCTCAAAAAGTAACTAGTTGATAATTATTAAGAAAATATGTAAAATACTTTACATAGTGATTTCTACATAGTTAAGAAGTCAATATTTCCTTGGAGGAAATAGCAGTTTCATTTTAGTATGTCTGTAATTCACAATCCCATGCTAGAATTTTGTTACTTGCTACAAAACAAGCCAGGTACATATTCATAAAGCCTGTGTTACAAACTCAGACATCAAGGAACTCAGAGGTTCCTATAAACGTGGCCAATGGGAACTGAGTATGACTGCCCATGGTAGATCTGGGTATCCCTCACATTTGTAAGAATTGCAGCATGAGGAGAGCTTCCACTGAGATTTCAAAAGAAGGCCTAAAATGCCAGATAGTGTGAAATAGAAACTAAAGTCTCTGAAGGCAGTCCCAGTGGATAGCCCAGAAAGATGGAGATGATAGGAACCTGGAATATATGGTCAGAAAAGCTGTGGGTAGTAAAAAGAGACAATATTGACAAATAGCATAGCAGCAGGGTTGCTCCTGCTTTTTTGGAGCACACATCAAGATACAGGGTACCCTAGATGGAAGACAAGATCTTTAAGGATTTAGTAATTGTCTTGTTGACTTTTAGTCTTACTTTGCTATCTTATTCCTTGCTTTGAAATGGGAATTTTTATCATGTACTATTGTATGCTAGAAATATGTAAATTCATTTTTTTTATTTTGAAAAAAAACAACAACAACAGTAACTCTTAGCTCCTAGCTAGTTGGAGAGATGAATGGAGGTGGAAGTTTTAGTTGAAGAATTGAAGAAAAATAACTAACTGAAGTGGGCCTTTGAAAGATGTATTTTGTTTGTCTCTGGCTTCTTTTAATTCTTTCTTTCCTTCCTTCCCCCTTCCTTCCTTCCCCCTTCCTTCCTTCCCTATCTCCTTTCTTCCTTCATTCCTTCCTCTCTTCCTTCTAGCCTTCCTTCTCTCCTTCCTCCCTTCCCTCCCTCCCTTCTCTTCCTCCTCCTTTTCCCCCACCTGTCTCCTCACCTCTCTCTGTTTCTTGCTCCTTCCTGGCTGCTATAAGCTGAGAATTTTGTTTTACAGTGTCCTCATGTCCTATCATAATGTTTTACCTCACTAAAGGCACGAAAATAATGCAGCCAGGTGACCATGGTCTAAAAACTCAAATTGTGAACCAAAATAAATCATTCTATTTTAAGTTGGTTTTCCAGTATTTTTGTCCCCATGCTGGAAATATGACTAATACACACTCCTCTAGAACTTAACTTGCCTTTGAATACCCCGGGAGGGTGGGTGGGGGGGTAGGGCCCGGAGTCTAGTGGTAGAGATGGGAGGACAGGGATGATAGAGGAAAAACAAAGGAGGAGGCAACAATGTTTGATAAGAAATGTACTCATTACCTTGCTCATGTAATTGTAACCCCTCTGTACGGTATTTTCACAATAAAAACTTATTATAAAAAGAAATTAAGGATGTATGATGAGCTTATTTATAGGTTGCATAGGTTGCATAAAACTTTAGTCATACTGGCCATACTACAAAGAGTTTTATCCTCCTCAAACCTGTCATTAAATAAGGTCATTAAATAAGGTCTTAAAACTACCACATAGTGTTCTCAAATCTGTCTGGTGCAGTTCAGTGAATTCTTTGTGTGGCTCACACCTGTAATCTCATCTACTTGGGATGAAGAGGTAGGAGGATTATGATTCTATGACAGAATGAACAAAAGCAATGTGAGACTGTATCTGAAACGCCAACTAAAAGCACTAAGGCTACAGGCATGGTTCAAGAGACAGAATGCATGTCTAGCAACTGTGAAGCCCTAGGTTCAATCTCAAACATTAAAGAAAAAGGGTATACATAGAATATATAAAACCATAGAATTAAGGTTAGAAATTCAAGAATGAATCGCAATCTACTCAATAGCTGAGGGATCTCAGATGGTTTGATTAACCTAAATGTCTCCTCATTTTGATGTCTACTATTTTAATATCTGGCTTACTCAAGATGCAACTTTATTTTCATTTTGTTGCTAGCATATCCCATATAATGTAGGGAGGAAATTTTTCCACCTGAGCTAGAGAAAAGATGTGAGAGCCAGGGTTCTAAGATCAGGCCAAGAATGTTAAACAGGAAATTTTAAAGTAGACAAAATACTTCAATATAAATTCATGCACTCCACTAAAAACTGCCCAGATGATACTTCTGAGGTACTGAGAACACTGCCAGAAAGGTATAACATAAGCAGATAGCTCTGGGTTGTATTCAACTTGCAGGGGAAGAAACTTACCTTCACATTTAAGGCCCTGACGCACCAGCCCCCACAGCATTTCTCCACAATGATCACAGAATGCTGGAGCTCGATATGAATGAACAAAGAGAGCATGTGGACGAATCTGGAAGTCTTCAAAGGTGGCAGAAGCTGTAGAAACAATAATGTTCAAAAAGAGATTGGATGGATTTGCTATTCTGTAAATAGGAAGAGAACAAGATAATTAGTCTGGGAATATGTACTCTTGGTACATCTGGGGAAGAAAAGAGGCAACATGATCTGGTCTTTCAGTCATTAATTTGTATGCTTCCCACCCCAGTTTCAATGGTGGCTGAGCATCACTCTGCCCTTGCTGTCTGTTGATATGTTAGACCACCTCGAAATAGTGAAAATGCTAGAAAAAAGCATGAATAAAGGGATGACACAATGTAGTTGACAAATACTTGATAGTAGTTGAAAATACTTTGTCTTTTTTTCTTTCATAAATAGATCAGCAAGATATTCAAAACTATTAATAAAACAAAAAAGTTGATGAATTGAATTTGGACAGATCTGAAAGTAACATATCTGAGCACAATCACAAAGAGAGTCATTAAAAGGGCAAGATAAAATTGCTTCCATCACAGCAGCATGTTTTAGGGGAGATAGAAGTCTTGAGCAATAAAAACAAACACTAAACCCATGCCTTAGCAATAACATGGCATCTTCATCACCAATTCACCAAAAAGAAGGATTTAATATACACATTGATAAACTGAGAAATATACTTCTATAAACTACATTCATACTAGATGCACATTTTATTTCTTTTTTTATTTTATTGTAAAGATGCGGTACAGAGGGGTTAAAGTTATATGAGTAAGATAATTATATTTCTTGTCAAGCATTGTTACCCCCTCCTTTTTTTTCTCCTACTATCCCTTCTATCCCCCACCTCTCTCACTCCTCCCCGTCCCCCTGAAGTTGTAAAGTTCATTTCCAACATAGAAATTTGTGAGTATCACAATGGGTCATCCTGTATCTTATTTCAGCATTTTGTTATTCCCCTTGCTCTCCGACATTTTATTTCTTATTACTGCTGATATTCTAAGGTGCTCTGAAAGACTATGGAAACATATTGTTCCAGTTTTATTTTTCCAAATGATATTTTATTACATTATAAAAATGGTTTTTACTTTTGCTGTGGTTGATCAAATCAAGATATAGATAGATAGATAGATAGATAGATAGATAGATAGATAGATAGATAGATAGATAGATAGATATGAATGACTGAAAGGCACCCCTCAAGCAGGATCCCAGTTACAGCAGATAAGTCTGAAAGAATCTTATCTCAAGTTAACTAGCAGATAGCTGGAACTAGAGGTGTGGTCCAAGTGGTAGAACTTGCAGCCTAAGAGAAAAAAGCCAAATGAGAAAGTGAAGCCCTGAGTTCAAGCCCTACTATAGGCACAAAACAAAATGTCCCAAATGCCCAAAACGATAAACAAACAAGGCATAAGTCTTCTCTCAAAGTTCTAATGAACAGTGGTGCAAACTCCCAGGCTCTGTACATAGGGGTGCCTAAAGCTGAGGCTCACATTAGAGCAGAAGACACTTATTGTCAGTCATCTGAATAGGAAAGAATCTTGGCCGTTATCCAAAAGATATCTAGTGTAATCACTGTAAACTTTGTCTTCAAATACATACAAAAAGAAGGTTTGGCTAAGTAGGTCTTCTCCAGTCCCTTAACACTTAAACACAATCATGTTACAAACAGAGCTCTATAAACTTCATCCGATTTCATTCCCAGAGAATTTGATGGGAAATGCCTTGCTATCCTTTCTCTTCCTCCTTGATAGAAATGAGCTTGGGAAATGGCATATTTAATTCCACACATGTAGATTAAAAGATTATGGACAATGCTTTTGAACAAATCAGAAAAAAAAAAAGGTGTGATTTGTGTACCAAACATGTTCTTTGGTGATTTGGTCAAAATGTGTCTAAATTTGTAGAATGTTAAATTCTTTTAAAAATCAAGTTCTCAAACACAGGAACAAAAATTGCTCTTAAAATATTAGAGAGAATGGCCACTTTGTGCCCATTAACCCTTAACCTCTCCCATCATCCTCGAGTCATTCCTCAGGCCCAAACAACTATGACAATACTATGACAGTAATTAGTTGAATAATTATTGTAGTTTTCAAACTAAGGAAGACTAAAATTTGACAATACAAATACTGCTGCAATCAAACATTTTTGAATTAATCAAGAAGAATATAAATAATTAAACTACAGGTTTTTAATGACACTCCCCCCCTAATTTATGTCATGTAAATTTGTTTTTACTTCAGCTTTGGAAAGGGATTAACATTCCAAAGCAGTCAGCATTCTTGACTTCTGTTTAAATGCCATATTTCTAAAGTTCAATTTTAATATTCTCCCGTTAATTTTAGAATAATTAAAGAGATTTTTAAAAGAAAACTACCAAGATTGGTAAGGTTTTACATGCATTTGAAATCAAAGCACAACATCTATTCATTATGAATTTACCTACTCTGCACCCTGGGGGCCTCCGCATTGGCTGAGTACATGCATGCAGTCTCACCTAATCACAAAATTGCACTTCAGAGATAATCACTCTGCACAGGAAAACAAAGTGAATGCTATAATTCCATTTCATTTAAGTTTTGAAATCAAAATGGACAGACAAGAATAGGAATATTAAAGTGTCTAGAGATTCCAAGTAGGGAACAATGTGCTATCTGTCAGTCTGTCATCATCAATCAGACGACCTAAATTAAAACCATATGACAGGGCAACAAACTAAATACAATGGGCCCCTTACACTGGTATTTGTGTCTCTTTGATTTGCTCTATTCACAGTCTATTGTTACACTCCAGTGTGCAGGAGAGGAGAAAATGACATGCTTTCCTTAGTCATTGAGCAGTTGAAACAGGTAATTGAACCAAAAACACTAATATAATCAGTAGTTCTTTTAATGTTCATTACAAATTGTGGCACAAAATGGAGTAAACTGGTTAGCAGTACAGAAGAAATGAGCCTTCTGAAGCAAAATAAATAATCTTTGGAGGTCAAAATTATTTGCATAATAAAATAAAATAATGTTAGATCTTCCGAGGTTTTCAGTAATTTTTTTTACTGGAAATTTTTGGCAATTTGAGAAGAGCATTAACTCTTTCTGGTTATGCAAATTGAAGGAGTTTGTGGTTTAAGTATCCAAATCTCATTCAATTTTCTACAAGTAAATTAGGAAGAAGATATTAATATTATTAACACCACCACCACGATCACCATCATCATCATCATCTCATTTTACAGATGAGAAAACTAAGCCTCAGAAATTAAGATACTACTCAAGGTAACATACAATCTGGACTCAGCTAGTGTTGCCATAATAGAATCATGTAAACTAGCAGCTGCTATGATTCAATTTATCATATTTCTTTGGACATTATTCCTTGAATTATAGCTAGGCAAAGTGACTCATGCTTGTACTTATTAGTAATTACTCTGAAGGCTGAGATTAAGAGTAAGGCAACTGTAGGCAAGCTCAAGCAAAAGATTTTGAGTGCCTATTTCAACCAACAAAAAGATGGGAATGGGGGCACATGCTTGTCATTTCATTTATGTGGGAAGAATACATAGTATTCATTCATTGTGATGCAGGCTGGCCAAGGTAAAAAGCAAGACCTTATTTTAAAAAATTACCAGAGCAGCCAGGTGCCAGTGGCTCATGCCTGTAAACCTAGCTAATCAGGAGGCTGAGTTCTGAGGATCGTGGTTCAAAGCCAGCCCGGGCAGGAAAGTCTGTGAGACTCTTACCTTCAATAAACCACTAGAAAACTGGAAGTAGCGCTGTGGCTCAAGGGGTAGAGTGCTTGCCTTGAGCTGAAGAGCCCAGAGTTCAAGCCCCATGACAGACAAAAAAAAATTACCAGAGCAAAAAGGGCTAGAGGCATGGCTCAAATAGTAGAGTATCTACCTTCCATTGCTACTAAATATAATACATCACCCTTTGTAACATGTGCTTTTACTTCAGATACATTAAAATTATTAGGAAAGGAAAATTTCTATGAAATAAAGCATAGGATAATATTATTTCAATTCACGATTTATAACATGGCTCTATATTTTGAAATCTACCCCTCAAAATAAATTGGAATTAGAAATAAAGATGGTAAATGAAAGGAACCCCAAGATAGGGAGGTTTTATCTTTGTTGCTGTTGTTTTTAATGTATTTATAATGTACCATATAATTTTTTTTGTTTCTTTTCTATGTTCTTCCCCCATGGTATAACCCCTGTTTTCACTGTATTTGATTCCGGTGCCCTGCATCTTGTATATACATTTTTCTAATTTGGGGGAGGGGAAGGGAAATAACAAAAAGCTGAAATAAGGATACAGATTGACCCATTGTAACAATGAGATGTACAAGACACTACATTGTAAACGAACTTTACAACTTGGGGGAGGGGAAGAGTTGGGGAGGTGGGGAAAGAAGGAATGGTAGGGGAAAAACAAAGGAAGGGGTAACCATGCTCCATAGGAAATGTACTCATTACCTTACTCATGTAACTGTAACCCCTCTGTACAGTATTTTTTACAATAACAATGTATATTTAAAAAAAAAAAAACAATGGTTAGGTTCTGAAACTTTAACAACTCAATGGCAATCCACAGTTTAAAACCAGATGGATCTTTTAGTCTGGAGGAGAAGCATTACCAATCAACTCAAAGCAAAACATTTTGAAGCTTTCCATAGCTGTGAAGATTTGTGGTGGGACCATTTGTTGTTCTTCTTCCTTATCAGCTGGACTACTGAAAGTATCTTTTCATTCCAGTCAGTACTCCCTCTACTCATTACATCATCTTGATGCAAATAACCTCACATTCTTCACCTTCTACCAGTCATTGACATACACAGAACAGATATGCATCTATCATTTTTGGTTGCTTGACAGCTTCTGCTGGTGGAGTGATCACTCGCAATTGTGAATATCACAAATTATCAAAATCTTCTTCATATTGATTTTTAATATTCTTCTGTAATGTCTGGTCAATAGCCATGGGTTCAAACATTTAGAACTGAGACATTTTCATGTTTTTCCAAAGTCAATTTATATAAGCCAAACAATCCTAATAACTTGAAGGATATAGTTAATTGATGTCATGTGCTACTAATATATCTTAAAATATACTAGGTTATAGTGCCTATTAGAAATAGAAGAATGACTAAGGAGTGGTATCTTGTTGAGTTAATAGTCCAAAGAGAAATAATAGGCCCATAAAATATATTATAATTACAGGAATGGAAATCTAAAAGAAAGGATGTCTGAGTCTATTAAAGCAAAGGGGCTCTCCATGGGACCCTGAAGGATGAAAAGTGTTTCAAAAAGCACCCCACGGGATCAGGGAAGGACAGCATTGTTACGTAGTCCAACTTTCTGTAATGATAAGGAATTTGTAATATCATCTACTTTTTTTCTTTTTGACAATTATTTTGGCTTCTTGATACTTCATCTGTGGCATACTGTGAGAGAATCAGAAAGGATAAGAGAATTGTTCTGAAAGAAGGTCACAGTGATGGTAGGTCACCTCCCACAAGATGTGCCACAGCTATAACAGTTCTGTGATCTGTTTCTGCTCTACTCCCTGCACCCGTGCACAGAGGTGTCTCCAAGACATTTTTGTAACAAAGTCTTCCCTTCCTCTTGTAACCAACCACTGCTCAAATTAATTTCATATTTTAAAATTTTCTTGTATCTGGAACCGAGAGAAAGAAAGACCCCACAGCTGTCCAACAACAATAACACTGAATGAATTCTTGTTGAGGCAACTTGTACTAGCACTTTGCAGATACTAGAGGAAACAAAGAAGGAAATCTCCCATTTTGCCTTACCATCTGATCAGAAAAACATTAGTGAGGCGCAACAGTGTGGGCTGAGGGTGGGGGAAAGACTGGCTATGGAGTATATCATGACAGCAAAGAGAACCATTATGTATAACATGAATTTAGAGATGCTAACCAGGCTTTTCAGAAACTTCTGCAAAATTCAAAGAATATGAAAAAAGACTTAAAAATAACTATAAAGCAAACAAACAGAAAAATGGCTCTAAGAAGACTAAGAAGGTATCAAAAGTCAGATTGGAACAGAGTAGTTACCACAAAAATAAGCAGCTATCCCAATAAGGAGGAAAATGGATGGTAACTAAATTAAAATGATGTGACTACCCAGGGAGCAGACAGGCTCCTCTTCAGAGACAGGAAGAGAGAACATGTCAGTAAGACAGGGGCCATACAAAATCAAGTTAAATTCACCAAAGCGACTTTGGCAGAAACACTCCCCAAGAGAACCAGAAGAAGGAAAAGGTTTACATGTAGAAAAGGCCTTCCAGCTGTCTTTTATGTAGAAAGAAAGATAGAAATAGAGGCCAGGCCCACAGAATATAATAATTTACTGCTCACAGAGAGACAAAATGAGCTGAACTATTGAATTGTAATTTGTTTTTCTCTTTTCTAGAAAAGAGACCATGTTTTTTTTTATTGTTGTTTTTTTAAAGAAGAAATAAAATATGCTCAAGAAAAAAATAAAGTATGAAGGACAGATTATCTAAGATGTAAGGACTTGAAATGATTTTCAATAGTCCCAAATAAAATATAAATGAGGGCTCAACAATTTGATTCAAATCATAAGCAAACACCTACTTCTATTTTTGTTTGATTTATTGAATTTTTATAAAGTTCTCTTATGAGAATTAAAAAGTATTCTAATAAAATGTGAGTTGAATCAGAGGGTAGTAAAGATATTTAGCCCTACTTAATATAAAAACATTCTGTAAAAAGTTAACATTTCAAACTATGTAGTGCTTGTATGAGACAAAGGAGAGAGCAACAGGACAGAATTGGTAATACAGTAATCTATCCTATGTATAAGTTTAAAATATAAAAGGATATATAATAGACTGATGAGGAAGCACCATTTAAAAATACCTAGTATCAGTTAATTACATTATTAAATTATTAATTTATTACATTAATGTATAAAAAGTCTGAAACCAGTAACAATTAGTAATTTGGGGAAAAACAAATTAGAACCTTATCTTGTATCTTAAATAATTACCACATGAGTTAAAAAGTTAAACTGAACAGGGCTGGGAGGGTGGCTCAGTGGTAGAGCGCTTGCCTTGCATGCCTGAGGCCGATTCCTCATGCCTGGGTTCGATTCCTCAGCACCACATAAGCAAAAAGAAAAAAGCCAGAAGTGGCGCTGTGGCTCAAGTGGTAGAGTGCTAGCCTTGAGCTGAAGAGCTGAGGGACAGCGCCCAGGCCAAGAGTTCAGGCCCCACGACCAGACCTCACCAAAAAAAAAAGTTAAACAGAACATACAAAACTATAGAAAGCATAGAAGAGAACAAAGTGAACCTTAGTAAGCTTCTGGAGAAAAAAAAAAGGAGGTAACATGTAGTGAGGAAGTGTCAGTAGAATGATCATGGAGTGGAGGCTACTGGTTGACTTGCCCAAGTGCCATGTAATAGTATCTTTTACACGACACGATTACAAAAGGTTCATTTATTAATAATTATATATTTGAGGTCACAAAAATCTAATTATGTTTAGTGCTTTCCGGTGTATAGCACATAATTACTAACATTTGTGGAACGATTTCTATGCATTGTTAGGTACCAGGCACGTAGGGGATGAGACTTTAAAAAAAAATAAAGAAGCCGGGCGCTGGTGGCTCACGCCTGTAATCCTAGCTACTCAGGAGGCTGAGATCTGAGGATCGCGGTTCAAAGCCAGCCCGGGCAGGAAAGACTGTGAGACTCCTATCTCCAATAAACCACCAGAAAACCGGAAGTGGCGCTGTAGCTCAAGTGGTAGAGCACTGGTCTTGAGCTGAAGAGCTGAGGGACAGCGCCCAGGCCCAGAGTTCAAGCCCCACGACCGAAAAAAAAAATCTAAAAAAAAATAAAGAAAATACACATCCATTTCCTGCTCGTAAAAAAAAAATCTTCTTTGCATTTCCCTCCTCCTCATTTTCCGAAACCAGAGGCAGGCAGAAGGGTTGTAGGAGTATACTGATGGTAACCCTGAAATTTGGGATCCACATATGAACCCAGAGAGTTGCAATAAATATCTAAGGATCCTTTATTTCTTTCCTCGGATATGGAGCTGGGTTTATAGCTACCATAGAAGTCAGCTTTACAAACATCAATGCCTCTTTCCAGAAGAGGCCACAGCATAGAAAAGTTGTAAAATATACATAATTATGATTTTTTTGCTAAAACTTTGTTTTGAGAAACTATTATTTGTATAAATTATTAAGATGTGTGGGATTTTGTTGGTAGAAAAATTATTGTAAAAATTTCAACAAAATTGATAATAAATAAGCTGTATAAGCTTTTTTCCAAACTCTTCTCCAGGAGCAGCACTTAAACTTGGGATGTTAATAGAACAGGAGACAGGTTAAAAAGAGCAGGGGCCGGAGATACCAAATAAGAAATAATAATAAACCATTTCTGTAGTTACAATAATAAAATGCTGCCAATTATTATTTGCCAATTATAATATATGAATTTAAAATAGTTTTCAAACAGAACATTACATAACTAAAGAAAGACAAGAATGAAATGTAATTATTTTATGCCATCTATCTCTATACTGAGATGTTGGCCACAATATTCTGTTCAACATCATCTTAACTTCAAACATTACAGGTGCATGTTTCTCTCTTCCACACAAATCTTGTTGACTTGTACACAGCTAATTTTCATCTAGCTAACTCCTACCCATCTATACTGTTCTCTTCTCTGTTCCCATCCTCTTGGTACATTTCTGTTCTGGAATGAAACCTGTCACTGTATACTGCCACCCTTCATCATTTTGTCATTCACAGCTGATAGATTGCTGGAGGGCAGAGACGACAATGTCTCTGAGCTTATATACAAATTAAAGCAATCAATGAATCTTCAAGGAAGAATTATCAAGCCTTTACACATCAGTTACCTACAACTCAAAGTTTCTGTATTTTATTTAATCATGGCAATATGTAACTATAGTATTTCAAATTCAAAAGCAAAGCTCACCAGAGACACAATTTGGATCTATTTTGAAAGGTTTCTCCAATGTTTTTAAGAGATATAGTTGTTTACATCATCTGGCCCTAATGGCAGATGAATATAGGGAATGTTGAAAACCATGAACACAATTCTAGAGCAGCCTTGAGCTGAAATTCTGGTTATAGCAAATGGCTGATGATGGATAAGGAACTTTTTTTTGCTTTTTTCTTTTCTTCTTTTGTCTGTCTTGAGGTTTGAACTGAAGGCATAGGCACTGTCTCTGAACTTTTTTCCCTCAAGACTAGCACTCTACCACTTTGAGCCACAGCTCCACTTCCTTGGATAAGGATCTTCATTTCTCTCAACTTGATGTGCAACTCTACAGAAGTTGCATAGTGAAACACCTCATTAGGCCACGAGGACAAAAAGGGATTGGCATAGTTCTTGGAATATTGGTGGAACCATCACAAACATTAGCAAAATGATTGAGTATAGTCTTTAAAGCCAAGACCTAAGTGTGAATTCCAGTAATTAATATTGTTCATAATAATATTGCCATGATCATCAATACTAAGGGTGGGAATATTGCTTTTAAGTTTGTTGCCAAGCAAGGATACTTAAAAACTACGAGCTTTAAAACCTACTATTTTTTGTTGCTTTACTTCATAAAGGGTATGTTTCCACTGTAGAGGAAATTGCTTTTCTATTCACTGTTCTGGTTAACACTAATTAAATGAAGCTAGGTCCATAGGGCTATGTCTAGTTCCTTCTCTAATATGAATCAATTAACAGTTGGGAATTGCAATGGGGAAAGAAGGGTCACCATATCCTGATGTGACTGAATGACAAATGCCACAGCTGGAAAGAGATTAGAGAGCATCTCAGGTCAAGAAAGAATGTAAATGGCTGCCCCATGTGTCTAACATAGAGGAAAAAGAAAATTAAGTAAAAATGTCATGGAGTCAAATTCTAGCTAATGAGTGCAAACTCTGCAGGCACCCTAAATAGAGGGAAAGAAAGGTCAAGTCTGTTTCTCAGAAAGCTCTATGGTGTACAAGAGACTTTATACCTTTAAAAGGATAATGACCTAATTTACATGCAGAACACCAGCATACAAATTACCTTTTAGACTTTTTATAAAAGGCGGGTAGACAAAGACTACATACAGCATTATATAGACATGATCTGAGAGGCAGCAGGGTTTCTGAGGACAAATGGCATACTGTGGTCAAATACATTTATTTGCATATAGAGACACCAAGATTTTATATTCCTTCTTCAAGTTTCTTAGTTTCCCTGTAATTTCCTTAACAAACATTATGATGTTTTCTTTTTGTGATCTATGAACACAAAACTCTTGTAAGCTATGAAATCTGCTAGGCATTCCTACTCCAGAAGAAGAAAGAATCCAACAGTTGTTCAATCCAGTGTCATTGCTGCTGTGCCAGCAGGACCTGGGTGCAGGGGTTGTTTTGCCTATGGGTAAAGAAGTGGTTCTGACTATAACTCAGGGACACAGAGAAGGGAGAAAGAGGGGCTCTTTTTATGAAAGAACAGATTGACTGATTAAGTTGGTTCACTGGTTCATTACGATAAAATAGCTTTATGAATAAAAAATTCAAGGTTCTGAAACACACTTTAATGTAAAATTCATCACATTTTGTACACAGACTGTGTAGCAAAGACCACAACTGAGATAGAGAACAACTCTATTCTTGCCCCCAAGTTTCCTTTTCTTCCTCCCCATCCCCTGCAACCATGGATTTATTTCATGTCTCTCTTCCAATATATCACATACATGTAGCCTTTGATTCTAGCTTCTTTCGCTACAGTGCTTTTGAAAGCCATCTATACTGAATGTGCATCTGTAGTCTAACCCTTTGATTGCTGAATTGTGTTTATTTTGATCCATTTACCAGCTAATTCCTTTCTGTAGGAGTCACCATCTGTCTATTTGCCAGAATATGAAAGCAGAGGGTCAGTTTGGATTTGAGGAGGTAGAGATGAAGAAACCAGAGCAGCAGGTACTGAGGGAAAGGTGAATCAAGAGAGCATCAGGTTCAAGAAAAAGAGGTGGAGATAGACTGGAATATGGTTTCTACAGGGTCTGCCTGAAAACTTTGTTGTTAACAACTGCGACTTTCAGGCTGGAAGGTGGCTCAGTGGTAGAGTGCTTGCCTTGCATGCTTGAGGCTCTGGGTTCAATTCCTCATCACCACATAAGCAGAAAAAGCTGGAAGTGGCTCAGTGGCTCAAGTGGTAGAGTGCTAGCCTTGAGCTGAAGAGCTAAGAGTCAGTGCCCAGGCCCAGAGTTTAGGCCCCATAACCAAAAAACAAAACAAAAAAAAATAAACCCACAAACAAACAAAAAACAACCTATTGCTTTCTTATTTTACAAAAACTGATCTGCTAATTCATTCATTTACTCCTATTTATTGTGTGGTGTTTGAACCTAAGACTTTTCACATGCTAGGCAAGCCACTTGCCACTGAATTCTATCCTCAGCACCTTTAAAACATGGCACAAAACTAAGAACGTAATAAAAATATAACTGAATAAACTTACAGACAGGACAAAGGGTACAGGAATGAAAAATAACAGTGACTATATGGAATAAACCAAAGGGAAAAAGGAAAAAAGAAATAGCTGCAAACAGTACAACAGAAAAGCAGCAACTCTTGCTTCTACTTCCTGGGGTTCACTTTCATAAGCACCATTTTATATAGTCATACCCACATTGCTATTGAGCCACTGTGATCTGTGATCCTTGGCTAATTATTACAAATGAGGGAAAACATGCAGCCTATGTTTCTTTGGGTCTTGATTATTGGCTTAGTGTAGTTTTTTCCAGTCTTTCCATTTCCTTACAAATGGAGCAATGCCATTCTTTCTGATAGAAACATAAAATTCCGTTATTTGCAATAACTAGTATATGTCTGAGTCAAGCAGAAAAGGTCAGATAAGTTGATGTTAGTGGAATGAACCCCAAGATAAGCATTCAAAGTTTTTTCCTTTCATGCAATTGCTTCTATCATATTTATAAGATGATTTCTATGTTGCTTTGTATGTCCCTCCCCCACAGTATAACCCATACTTTCACTGTATTTGATGTTGGTATAATTTATGGAGGGGAAGGAAAAAAGAAATCGTTTAACTAGGAATACAGATGGACCATTACAACAATGAGATGTACAAGTCGTTATGTCGAAAACCGAACTTAACAACTTTGGTGGGGATGGGGAGAGGACCGGGTGGGGGGAGGGGAGGAGTATGGGAAGGGATGGGAAGGGGAAACAAAGAGGAGGCAACAATGCTTGATAAGAAATGCACTCGTTATCTTGTCCATGTAATTGTAACTCCTCTGTACGGTATTCTCACAATTAAAAAAAAAACATAAAATTCCATTGTGTATATATTCCACATTTTCTTGATCCATTCACCTACTGAGGGGCATCTTGGTTGATTCTATACCTTAGCTATGGAAAATAATGCTGTAATGAAGATACTTGTACTGGTAGCTTTAGTGGGGCAGAAACAGTAGGACAAAGGATAAACCAACTCAACAGTGATACTCACTGAGAGACACTAGGTTGGAAATGAACTTTACATTCTGGGGAGAAGGGAGTTGGTGGGAGGGGTGGGGAGGGAGAAAAATGATGGAGTTGGTAACACTATTCAAAAAATAATGTACTCATTACCTTACTTATGTCACTGTAACCCCTTTGTATATCATCTTTTGAATAATTTTTAAGTGAAAAAAGAATATAACTGAAGGGCTGGGAAGGTGGCTCAGTGGTAGAGCACTTGCCTTGCATGCATGAGGCCCTGGGTTCAATTCCTCAGCACCACATAAGCAATAAAGAAAAAAAGCTGGAAGTGGCGCTGTGGCTCCAGTGGTAGAGCACTAGCCTTGAGCTGAAGAGCTGAGGTACAGCGCCCAGGCCCAGAATTCAGACCCCACAAATAGCCCCCCCCAAAAAAAGAATATAACTGAAAACCTTGTCTTACCAGTTCTTCAGATCAAGTTTCCTTCTCAAGATGGAGACATATATTTCCAAATTATTGTTCATAAGTTCAGATAAAAAGTGACTATTTGTACTTTTTGAAAAAGTGGTCTATTTTGCCCACTATTTAGTATACTTTCAATGTACTTAATGCAAAATATCATTTCCTTACAAAATTCAGACTTTTGGGGGCTCTTCTGGAAAGATGAGTGGGATCCACAAAACAAGGATGGGTAGATAAAATAGGATGAGAAGTGAACATAATCAACGTACTCTATGTATAACATGAATGCATTGTTTTCCACAGTTGATATATATATATATATATACACACACACACACAAATAAACTCTTTCAAATAATATATTCTCCTCATAATTATGTCACTCAGCTATAACTGTATGACTTAAATGTTAACCTATGTTTAAGACTGTTTTTAAAACATTGGACAGAATATGACTTTGGGAGTCAGATAGCATGGTCTGGTGTTGCTCTTACCTACTATGAGGCTGCAGAAATTTCCTGCATCACAGTTTTTCTCATCTCTGAAATGACTACAAAAATTGACTCAAAAAAAGTGGTCACAACCATTTAAATGAAAATATTTAAAGTAGAGCGGAATATCTGGTGTAAGAACTATAAATCAAAATACAGAAATCAACTCCAAATGATGACAGGCACATGAACTTTAAGCTACTACTGGAAAACTTAGGGAAAAGACTGGAAGTTATAGGCAGAGCAACAATTTATCTGAATAGGCTTCCCATTGTCCAGTAAATAAGAGGAAGAATGGACAAACAGGACTGTATGTATTAAGTTAAAAATATCAGCACAACAAAAGAAACAATTACCAGAACAAAATACAAACCACAGAATGGGAAACCAGTTATCAATAAAGGATTGATACACAGAATGTATGAAAAACTCATAAAGTTAAACAGCAAAAAATAGTAATAACCCAATTAATAAATGGGCAAATAAACTGAATAGACTTTTTCAGAAGGAGAAACACAAATCACTAATAAACACACAGAAGACTGTTCAACATATTTATCCATAAAGGCAATGTCAACTAAATCTACATTAAGTTTCCATCTCACCCAATTAGAATGGCTATCTTCAAGAAAACAAATAAATGCTGGCAAGAATGTAAACTAGTTATAAACACTATGAAAATCCATGAAGTGTACTCAAAATACTAAAAAAGAGATTTTCCTTATGACCCTATCATACTATTCTTTGAAATACATCTAAATGAATTTAAATCAAAATACAAGAAAGATATGTGCATACCCATGTTTATTGCAGCTCTTTCTGTACAGCCAAACTGTGGAATAGCCTACAGGCCAAACAACAAATGGATGGATTAAAAAAAATACATATATACCATGGAGTATTATTCAGCCAAATGACATTGAAAAACGTATTATTTGAAGGAAAATAGATATAAATGGAAATCATCATGTAGAGTAAGATAAATCAAACTTAAAAAGCCAAACATCTCATTCTGTTGCTCATTTGTAGACTCCAAATGTGGACACCAAACCTAAGTGATGATGATAATAATTAAAAACATGACATTAATGTAATGGTGCAACTGTTGGACTCAGAAGACTCAGAAGAAGGGGGAGGGGAGGGAAGAAGGGAAGAAATGGAAATATAAAAGAGGGGTAAACTTGTTCAAAATACACAATACACATATATAGAATTATCACAAAGAAATGCCCTGATAACTTAAAAAAGTAACTAACTAAAAAATTAAAAATATATTTAATGTGGAGTATAATATTTGCCATTTTGTGAAAGAACACAAAGTATGATAAAAAGATGGTATTCATATTTAAATTTGCATATGTAGGCTTATAATAAGCATTTTTGCACCATTTGTAAAACCTAATTCAAAATATATCATAAAGGAGATGCAAAATTTAAACTCTAGTTCTGAAGAAAATCTCATTGAAATATTTATAAACTTGCTTTAGTAAAAAATTTCTAAGAAACAACAGCAAAAATGGAACTTCTTTTTTAAATCTGGTAAGACCACTAAAATTTTAAATGTCTGGTTTTTGAAAGAGCAAAAAAGTAATAGCTTTTGAGAAAATATTTGGAAAATTCATTTTTGATAAAAGAACTTTATCCAAGACACAAGAAAAATTTAAAGAATATTAAAACAAAGCAAACTACCAAATAAAATGGATATCTTATGGATGGGGATGGGAGGGAAAAACCAGAAGAGAGTGATGGAAGGGGACACATGGTTCAAAAGTAGTCATACTCATTACTGATTCATGTAACTATAACCCTCTGTATATCAACTCTGCAATAACAATAAAAATGTGGTCACATTTTGAAAATGTAATAATTGATAAAAATGCTACATGGATGGCAAATAAGTGTTAAAAGACGCATTGATGAAGGTTCTCTGTGGGTCAGTAGGTTTGTAAAATAGCCTTGGAGCACAATCATCATGTAGGATACTTTTTGAATCATGAACCATTTGGTGTTTTAAGTATGTAACATACAAACCAATATATTAGGGAAGCTACACACTACTGATGGTTATTCCATGAACACAGGCTCTTATAGCTATCCTCTCAGGATAGAAAAAAATTGAAAAAAAATAGAAGTCATACCAATAAGAAAGTTGAAAGATGGAAATGGCGTTGTGGCTCAAGTGGTAGAGTGATAGCCTTGAGCGGAAGAGCTGAGGGATAGCGCCCAGGCCCAGAGTTCAAGCCCCATGACCATGACCATGACCACCACCACCACCACCAACAACAACAACAAAAGAAAGTTGAAAGAACTAATATTGAGAGACTGCCACTTTATAAAGAACTGTTATGCTTTTTCCTTGCTATCAATATCAGTGAGGGAAATGTGTGTGAGTTTCTTTTGAATCTGCTAAGTATAAGATGCAACTGATATTATTATTATTCAAAGTTTCGTCAGATGAAGAGAAGGCAAATCACTACACAGTGAAGTTGAGGTTTGGAGTCGCTTTTAAACTGGACAGTTAGGGCTGGGAAGTTGGCTCAGTGTTAGAGTGCTTGCCTTGCATGCCTGAGGCCCTGGGTTCGATTCCTCAGCACCACATAAGCAAAAAGAAAAAAGCCAGAAGTGATGCTGTGGCTCAAGTGGTAGAGCGCTTGCCTTGAGCTGAAGAGCTGAGGGACAGCGCCCAGGCCCAGAGTTCAAGCCCCACGACCGACAAAAAAAAAAAAAAAATGTCAAGGCATCATTACATGGACTTACATTATTTTTCTCTTTTAAAGTTGTAGATTCTAATTTTTTCCAAAAGAATTTATTGAGAAGCTTTACATTCAGGGAACAAAGTTATACCATTAATTTCATAAGAACCCAAATTCAGATAATTCTGGAGTTGCAACTTTAATATTATAAATTTGGGAATGCAGGGCTTATAGGGCTTATATATATACATCTCAGTAAAGGATAATCACCGTGCCTAGTGAATATTATGGGTTCAAATATCGGCCACATTCTTTCTTTTTTCGGGGGGTAGGAATCAGTTGTGGGGCTTGAACTCTGGGCCTGGGCACTGTCTTTCAGCAATTCAGCTCAAGGCTAGTGCTCTACCACTTAAGCCACAGAGCCACTTGCAGTTTTTCTGAGTGGTTTATTGGAGATAAGTGTCTTACAGACTTTCTTGCCCAGGCTGGCTTTGAACTGAGATCCTCAGATCTCAGCCTTTTGAGTAGCTCAGCCTTCTGAGCCACACCGGCACCCAATTTATTGGCCACGTTCTTACTAGACATATGTATTGTTAATTTTCTTACACTTCCATTTCCAGATTTTGACATTAAAATTTTAATAATTTGTATGATTTATTGGACAAGACTTATTAATTTTATATGTTCTAGAACAGTTTCTGTCAAAGTATTTAGAAGTTTCACCCACAATTATCTGACAAGTGCTCTAATATTTTTATTGGGGGTATAAAGAAGCTAATACATCTTAAACAAATTTCAATTTCTATCAAAATCTGTGGAGGACTGGAAAGAGAGAGGAAAGAGAAGAGGGAGGGGAGAGAAAGAAGACATTTCAATAAATTATGATAATGATGATGATGATGATTATTATTATTATTATTGTCAGTAGTGGCTTGAACTCTGGGCCTGGGTGCTGTCCCTGAGCTCTTCAGCCCAAGGTGAGTGCTCTACCATGAGCCACGACACCACTTCCAGTTTTCTGGTGCTTAACTGGAGTTAAGAGTCTCACAGACTTTCCTGCCCAGGTTGGCTTTGAACCACAATCCTCAGATCTCAGCTTCCTATGTAGGTAGGAATAAAGACATAGTCACTGGCGCCTGGCACAATAAATTCTTATATTCTAAAATATCTGAGTAATCATCTATGACAACAGAGTTTAATATTTTAAGGGAATTAAATTCTCTATCTGATGAAAATAGTGAATTTTCATATAAATATGGAGAATTAAATTAATGCACTATAAATATTTGAATTCTCACATAATTAGCATACATTCTAAATGATAATCCTTTCCCCATCTTAAATCAGAAAATATTACTAGAAATGATAACTAGGTAAATATTACAATAAATCTTAACAGTACAGGACAATTTGTATATTAACTTCCACTTTTAGGTACATTAAAGTGTTCCAAGCACTTTTCAAGTTTGCCTGTTAATCAGAAGGCCACAGAGGAAGACAGAAATCTATGGTTTTCTAGACTCTTTTTAGTATTTGTTAGATGCTATAAAGAGATAAATTAAATACAGGAACATGTCAGCTGCAAAGAGGGAGAGTTTTTCTTCTTCTTTCCCTGTTTAGATCCCCTTTATGTTTGTATCTTGCCTTATTGCTCTAGGTAGGAATTCCAGTATTATATTGAAGAAGAGTGGAGAAAGCAGACGTCCTTGTCTTGTTCTTGATTTTAGAGAAAATAATTTAAACTTTTCACCAAGTTACGTAAGCTGATCTGAAACTTTGGCAAATGACAGGGTATAAAATTAACCCACAAAAATCAGTAGCTTTTCTGTATGTCAGCAATGAGAAGAGTAACGCTGAAATCAGGAAAACAACTCCTTTTGTAATAGTCTCCCTGCAAAAAAAAAAAAAATATATATATATATATATATATATATACCTAAGAATTAAGGTTACCAAAAATGCGAAGGGCCTTTATGATGAAAACTTTAAAGAAAAAAAAAAAGGAAATTAAAGCAGATTTAAGGAAGCAGAAAAACATCCTATGCTCCTGGATCGGAAGGAATAATATCATGACAATGGCAATACTACCCAAAGCTCTCTACAAATTCAATGCAGTATTCCATAAAAATCCCAACAACATTCTTCAAATATAAAAGAAGCAATCCAAAAAGTCATATGAATAATAGAAGACCCCGAATAGCAAAATCAATCCTTAGCAAGAAGAAACAGTGCTGGAGGAATACCAATACTAAGCTTCTGAGTCTTAGTAATAAAAACAGCTTTGTACTGGCACATGAAGAGGCCTGAGGACCAATGGAATATAATTGAAGACCCAGAAATTATCCTATAGACCTATGGCCACCTAATATTTGATAAGGGAGCCAAAAACACAGGATGTAAGAAAGACAGCATCTTCAACAAATGGAGCTGGCAGAAATGGCTATACACATGCAGAAAACTGAAATTAGAACTTATATATCACCCTGCATCAGAATCAACTCCAATTGACAAAAGATCTCAATGTAAGACCAGATACCCTGAAAATATCACAGGAAAGAATAGGAGAAATGCTAGGACTCCTAGGCACTGGTAGAAACTTCCTAAGTAAAGATCCAGAATCACAACAAATTAAAGAAAATATTAGATAAATGGGATTGCATCAAACTGAAGAGTTTCTGCATGGAAAAGGACAAAATAAATAAGAAGTCCGCAGAATGGGAGAACATCTTTACTAGCTATGCATCAGACAAGGGCCTCATATCTAAAATACACTTAGAGCTCAAAATTAAAACTCTTCAATAAAATCCTCAAGTAAACAACCACCAAATTACTAACTGGGCTAAAGACGTAAAGAGAATATTCTCCAAGGAAGAAATAGACTCATGAAGATATGTTTAACACCTCTGGCCATAAAAGAAATACAAATCAAAACAACATTGAGATCCCAACTCATCCTAGTTAGCATGGCCAATATCAAGAAAACTAACAATAGCAAATGCTGGCAGGGATGTGGCAAGAAAGGAACTCTATTACACTGTTGGTAGGAATGTAAACTTGTTCAACCACTCTGGAAAGCAATATGGAGGTTCCTCAAAACACTAGAGATCCTCTATGACCCAGCAATCCCACTTTTGGACATCTATCCAACTGACCACAAACTAGGCTACACTAAAGCCACCAGCATGACCAAGTTAATTACATTATTACTTACCCTAGCCAAGACATGCAATTAACCCAGCTGCTCCTCCATGGATGAATGGATCAAGAAAATGAGGTATATATACAAAATGAAATGCTTTTATCAGAAAGAATGACAATGCCACACCCATAAAGAAATGGAAAGACTTGGAAAAAATTACACTTAGCCAAATAAGCCAGACCCAAAGAAACAGGATCTATGAGTTGCCTCACTTGTAATAATTAGAATGTGCCTATAAATCTAAAAGTAAACTCAATGGATAGTAAAAGCAAATAAGTACACCTGGAAATGATTAATTAATCAGCAGTCTCAACATTTACATAGGGAGAACTAAGGCAGATATTCTTAGGCAAGGATCACAAGAGCTCAATAGCTATGTGCATAATATCATATCAAATGATGCTTATCAAAATGAACACCAAAAAATGAAAGTAAGAGGTTTTCTGTTACACTGTTTTCAGTTCTTTTTTAAATTTTATTTGGATTATTTTCTTCTGTCACTGTATTTGATTTCTGTACCCTTTGTCTTATATATAAGTTTATATGATTTGGGGAGGGGAAGCACAAAAATGGCAGGACAAAGGGTGGGCCAATTCAGCAGTGAAACCCACTAGACACTAGGTTGGAAATGAACTATACAACTTTGGAGGGATGGAAATCAGGAGTGGAAAAACTAGGATAGAATTAGTGTGTGTGTGGGGGGGGTAACTCATGTAATTGTAACCCCTCTCTATATCACCTTTTTAACAAAATTTAAAATAAATAAATAAAGAGAAAAAAAATACAAAACTCAGAGAGCAAGCCAGAATTATTTTAAAAAGCTGATAAAAATGAACCTAAAAATAGAAAATTAAGGCTTAGAAAATGTGTGTGATGATGAGCAAAAAACAGATTAAATATTCACCATATGGCAATGTTAGTCCTTCTTCTTGATGTGTATAATAAACCTAATATTATTACCACAGGAAATCCTGGGCAAAATGTTGCAAAAGGTGATTTAGCCTGCAGGATTGGTACATTCCCATGGGATTTTCAAGTCACAGTTAAAAGCCACTTTTCTCAGCACTCACTGATTATATCTGGCCTTCAATTTTTTTTTGTTTTTGGTTGTTTTGTTTTTGTTTTTGTTTTTTTTGCCTTTCTCTACATTTACAGTAACATTCTCTGGATTACTTCAACACTCAGAATGACTGAATCAAATACAGCACCTTCTAACCTACTTAAAACTAAGTAGAAGATTTATAGTCAACTGGCTGGTATTTTATATTCTAGCTGAGGAAAGCTGGTAAGTAACTAAGAAGCTAACTAGTTCAAGGAGACTATCCCATAGTGGATAATGGAGCCAAACATAAGTCAGTGGATAATTCATGTGGAATTCTCTGATAGGGATTTCATGTTGAGACTGAATGAAGTAAAACAGTTTTGTATTTTTGAAAAAGTACTGATTTCTTTTAATTAGATGTATCACATATGCAAAAAGAGCACAAAGAACATATGTATAATCTAGATACCAAGAATAAACATCCATTGTATATCACCTAATTGAAGAAAAGTCGCTCAGTTATCTTTGAGGGTTCCCAAGATCCCACCCTTGGCTAGGGGACATTCACTGCAGTGAATGGTGAAGTTAATGGCACAGTGTTTAGGAGTTTACATGAAAAGAAATCAAACAAGGCCTCATACAAATGATCGAGAATCACATGTTTGTTAAATTAAGATAATAGCAATGAGACTACATGGGAAAGGGAAAGTCTACAATATATTAAGAAAACATAAGAGGGCAAATGTAACTCCACTTGTGATTTATTTATTCACCTTTGAGGTTATTTTGATTGGGCTTTTTTTTTTTTTGTACTGAATAAACAAAATACCAGAACAACTAGGAGAAGTAGAAAAACAGGAACACTGAAAAGGAACCCCATGTAGTAGACCCACAGTTGGGGCAATAAGATATGTAAATGTGAAAATTGCAGCCAGAGAAGAAAACATACACTGAAGTCAAAAAGTAGATAGGGGTTTAACAAAAGATTTCCAAAAAGTGTCTGTTGATGAGTTTAAGATGTCAAGAGTAGAGCAAAGATATAGTTTGACAATTGCTAGCTAAGACAGAACTAAATAAAGGAACTCTCTGTGAGATTTGAGAACAGTGAAGTTATCTAGAAGCACTTTCTATACTTCTGTATATATAGAAAGTGGACAATCTTTACAAATGGGTGATTGTGTGTGACTTAGGAAATCCAGTCTACACAGTTAAGAAAGGAAAAGAAGATGGTAATATTGTGGGGGGAAAAAAAGAAGAGGGAAAGAGAGAGAAGGAAAGAGGGTGGGAGGGAGAAGTAAGGGAGAGTAGAAGAATGGTTCAGTACTTTGTCCCTCATTTAGAATGCAAAGCAATTAAATATGCTTAATCACCTCTTATTCACAGCACAATAATGCATTTGGGTCACCAAAATAATAATAAAATATTCTAATATTTATCCATATAGACACTATAACTATCCATTATCCATATATAGAATATAATCCATATATAGTATATAATTCTATACCTTGGAGGTAACTCTTAAATAGGCTTCCAGTACCCATGATAATCCCAGGGCAGTGCTAAGGTATTTGCCTGCTCTCCTTCCTCTGAATGCCATTATGCAAAAAGGAGAAACAAAAGGAAATAAACATTTCATATTCAATTGCCAAACAGCCCAAATTCCTCAGCCTCTCTGTGCTTCTTTACCATGCAAGGACTATGTCTAATACAGAAATTCTTGTTTTTTAATTAATAAGTTATTTTAATAAGTTATTTTATTGTGAAAAATACAGTACAGAGGGTTTTCAATTACATGAGCAAGGTAATGAGTACATTTCTTATCAAGTATTGTTGCCTCGTCCTTTGTTTCCCCTTACCATCCCTGCCCCCACAAGATGTAAAGTTCGTTTTTCCAACATAAAGTCTTGTACATCTCATTGTTGCAATGGGTCCACACACATGTATCCCTATTTAAACAATTTGTTTTTGACTATTGCTGTGCACTGGTATCACCTAGGAACTTTAAACCAAGGTGAGACATTGGGAACTATCTTCTGGAGAGTCTGATTTAACTGTGTGGAGTTGAAGCATGTACTTGATGTTTTTTAAGTTCTCATAAGTGATCAAGTTAAGAAACATGGCTTAATATTAACCTCATAGATTTTCATGTGAATAGAGCATTTAGAGAAATAAAGTTTGTTAAGGGTAAGAAAGTGCTCTCTTTGCTAGTCTTTTCAGCCTGAAAGGTAATAGTTGAAGACAGGCTTGTCTAATTTGTTGTGTCTACTCACTGTTACATTAGTGCTGTTGACCCATGACATCAACTTGACCCATGTCTGCTGTGTGGACTGAGCTTCACCTGGTTGTAGCCATCTTGAATCCTAACCACCATCTTGTCCTAGAGTAACCCTAGCAGTTTTTTCCTGTATAATTTCCCAGCAAATTATAAAGAGACCAAAGGTCTAAAATCCTGTCTACTCAGGAGGCCAACCTGAGGGGAAATATCACAAGATAATTTCTCAACCAATTAAAAGCTGGAGAAAGTGTTAAATACCTCTTATCCCAGCTACGTGAGAAAAATAAGTAGGAAGATTGTGGTGCAGGCTGGCCTTGCCAAAAAGTGAGACTGTATTCCAAAAATAAAGAAAGCAAAATGTGCTAGAGGCATAGCTCATTTGGTAGCATACCTGTCTCACAAGATTGAGGCCCTGAGTTCAAATACCAGCACTTAAATAAATAAATGCAAAATCTTTAGATGTGCTCTCTAATCTCCTCCCCACCTCCCCCATCTACATTTAAACAAGATGGCCAGGAAATTTAAATGCATGCTATAGGATTTGGGGTTTTTGAACTGATGGAAGTTTGATCACTGTATTATTTCTATGACTTTCAAGGATCATTGAATCTGTTCAATACATTTTATGTGTGAGATGTGCATAAATCTTTGATGTCAGAGAGAAAACTCAGCTAAACCTTTCCCCAACAACATTTAAAATGACATACCCTCAACATTTGATGATATTATTGCAAAGAAGAATTAATGTCAAAGATGGAATTAAAGTTTTTAAGGAGCCAATCTTAGATCAAGAAATTGTGTTGGATTTTCCTACTTAGCACAATGATGTATCAATGGTCTTTAAATGTAGAAGAATAAAGCAAAGAGTTACAATCTGTGTTAGCCCAACTCCCTTCCCATGGCTTAGAACACTCCTTCCCCTTCCCATGGCTTAGCATGCTCTTTTCCTAGGCAACACTAGGTGCATTTAGTAAAGGCAAGAAATAATTAGCTTGTACCCCCGGTCTTTAACTTGAGATGGCACTCATCTGGGGAAGACACCACCATATAAGGCAGCAAGATCCCTTTTGAGTGATCTTCAGGTCTAGGCAGCTGCAAGGCCCCTTATCTACTACTTGGGCAGCCGCCATAAATCCTAGTCCGCCATGATGAAGCCCTTGGTCTACATGTCCACACCAGGGTCTCTGCCTCTTAGCCCCTTCTAGCCCCTCCTAAACCTCCTAGGTTATATAGGTCACCTCAGACAAAAGCCGACACTGGTCTTTTGTGAGAAGAGGTCTTGCTGATTCTTTTACTGGCAATAAATCTTTTCTTTGTTCTTTGTACCTGGATGTCTGCATGTTTTTTTGGGCAAAGTCTAATATATTCTCACCATCAGAATGATGAGAAAAATTCAACTACTTGCTGCTAACTTTAGCGAAGGAAGGGATCAATGGGCCATCAGGAAATCACTAGACACAGGAGAGAAAAGCCTCCAGAAAGGAAAGGTGTGCACATGGCAACTTCACTTTCACCCAACAAAATCTATGTGAAGTCTAATTTCCAAAATTATAAAGTTGGGTTTTTGTTGTTGTTGTTATTGTTGGTTTGTGTTTTTTTTTTTTGGTTGTTTGTTTTAATGTCAGTCATGGGGCTTGAACACTGGGCCTGAGCTCTGTCCCTGGGCTCTTCAGCTAAAGGCTAGCACTCTACCTCTTGAGCCACAGTACCACTTCCAGCTTTCTGGTGGTTAAATGGACCTTCCTGCTTGGGCTGCCTTTGAACTGTGATCCTCAGATCTCAGCCTCCTGAGTAGCTAGGAATACAGGCCTGAGCCACTAGCTCCTGGCTAATTGTATTAAGACAATGTTTATGATACTTGTTGTAGTAGCAAAAGGAAACCCATGGACAGGCCATTCCTTTCAGCTAAAACATTCAGTTCTCTCTCTCCATATATATATATATGGATTGTAAGAGGAATTTCTTACCACAAATTTCTTACTTCTGTCTGTATGCTTCCATGCATATTTTATGTCTTTCAAAAATGGGGGGATTACTCTGCTGAGAACCCACACACACACTTTATTTAGCTGCCACTCTGAATTTTCCCACAGTAAAATTTAGATTTCTTGTTCATTTCAAGATGGCTTCTTGGCCCTTTATGTTTTCTAATGAAAATTAAAATATGTAATGACTTATGAAGCTCAAGAAAGATAAGAATAGGAAAAAGCTGGGCACTCATATAATTCTAGCTACTCAGAAGAGTGACATCTAGAGGATCATGTTTTTAAGCTAACCTTAGAAAATTCTAGACTCCATTTCCAAATTAACCAGCAAAATGCTGGGCTTGAGGCATGGATCCAGTGTTGGAAAAAGAGGGGAAGATAGAAGGGAAAGAAACAAGATTTCTGAAAAAAATTACTCTGGGTAATCACAAATTATTACATTATACATATCCATAATAGAGATGAATAATGCAATACTATTAAACTGGGTAAAGAAGTAGGTGAATGGGCTGTTTGTGTCACTTAATAAGCAATCAGATGGGACCCACCTTGCACTCTCATGTGAATCAGTATGCATTTGAAAGGATATTTTAATAGTAATTATTATACTTTACCTTTCTCTTTTTTCTTTATATATATATTTTTTATTGTAAAGATACTATACAGAGGGCTTACAGTTACCTGAGTAAGGTAATGAGTCAATTTCCTATTGAGCATTGTTACCAGCTTGTTTGTTTTCCCCCTACAATCCCTTCCCTCCCCACCTCCCCAACTCCTCCCTCCACACCAAGTTGTAAAGTTCATTTTTAACAGTGTCTTGTATATCTCATTGTTACAATGGGTCAACCTGTATCCTTGTTTCAGCATTTTGTTTCCCAACACATTATTAGGTTGAAATTTTAGGAGGATACTTACCTATGTTAATTATGAAACTAAAAATCTTTTGTTGTTGTTGTTGTTGGTTGTGGGGCTTGAACACTGGGCCTGGGTGCTGTCCCTCAGCTCTTCAGCTCAAGGCTAGAGCTCTTCAACTAGAGCCACAGTGCCACTTCTGACTTTTTTCTGCTTATGTGGTGCTGAGGAATCCAACCCAGGGCCTCATGCATGCGAGGCAAGCACTCTACCACTAGCCACCTTCCCAGCCCTGAAACTAAATATCTTTAAAGAAAGAAAGAAAAGTATCATTACTAAGAAATGTACCCTTTTTTCATAGTTACATTATACTATTTTTAAACAAAAATCCCTGCCCTCATGGATCATAGTATTGATTCTGTACCTTTGATTCAGATAGGCAATTTGTATTCAAGAATTCACATCCTTAATGGTGAAATGCTTTTAAAGGATTAATGCAAGCCAACAGTATGCTGAGAAAATGAGCAGTTAAGTTTTCAAAATTGCTGAGTATATATGGTAATTCTCAATTACACTACCAATGACATTTTCCAGAGCAAAAGAACTACAGTGAATCTAAAGATAATTAACTATGGAAAGTGAGAGCCAGCAAAAGGGCCATGAGTGACTGCATGTGATTTGAGATCTGCTGAATCCCACAGTGCAATTAAGAACTTAGGTATGCGATTTGACTCATGGGTCCCTATCATACAAGGCCATTGAGAAATGTAGATACAATATTAAGTAGTTTGGTGATTATTAAGTGCTTGCTTCTTTAGCACCAGTAAAGTGAGACTAGTGAACTGTGCACACTGGTACAGGAGAAGATAAAAATTAGAAGAATTTCGTTTAACCTCTACTCGGAGGCACTTTTCTAAGACCCCCTGTGACTAAGATAGCCTAGATTCAGAGCCTGATTAAAATACTTTTACTTCTCTTTATAACTTTCAAACATTCTGGAAAAACTAGCCTGGAACTTCTATGGAATTACTCCTAAGTTGTTCTTCCTGAAATATCCCTTTTATCAATATCCCTTGTCCACAGTACTAAAGTTTTCTGCTTCTCACTGCATTATCTAGGCAAGAAGCTTAACTATTTTGATTGAGTAGCAATTATGTGATAGACACAGTTATAGGAAGAAACAAGGGAAGAGGGGTTGTAATGCTAAGAGAAATAGGTATAGTTTAGGTGCACTTAGAACTTAAGAACAAATAGAAATTCTGGAAGGCAGATAAATATAATTACAGGTAGGATGAGACAAACACTGTAAGAAAGGAGAGGAATTTTAAGTAGAACTGTGGTGAGGGGAAAATGTAAGGCATCAAAGGGAAGAGGTAGGCATTCTTTTTTTTTTTTGGTCCAGTCGTGGGGTCTGAACTCTGTGCCTGGGCGCTGTCCCTCAGCTCTTCAGCTCAAGGTTAGCACTCTACCACTTGAGCCACAGCGCCACTTCTGGCTTTTTTCCTTTTGCTTATGTGGTCCTGAGGAATCGAACCCAGGGCCTCATGTATGTAAGGCAAGCACTCTACCACTGAGTAACCTTCCCAGCCCGGTAGGCATTCTAAGTAGAAAGAAAAGCCCAGAATAAAAAAAAAAACAACAACAACAACAACAACTAAGGGCAGCCTCAGGAGTGGCAATGGTTCAGTTTGGCAGGATTGTGGAATATCCAAAGGCTATGTAAAATGTGTGCCAGGAAAAGCTGTAGAACAAGCCAGGGTTTGGAGAGTGGTTTGAATACCTCCTTTGGGACACTGAATTCAATGAACAGTGAACCAGGAGGCATTGCAGGCTTCTTTAAAACATGATAACTGGTCATGCAAAGTTTTGCAAAGATTGGCATGTGGAACAGACCGAAGATAGGATGCACTATAGATGAATGCGGACAGTGGTGAGAGCCATATAGGGTTTCTGTATGGGAATGTAGTAAAAGAGAGGGAAGAAAATAAATGTAAAATATAGGTTTGGTAACTAATGTGATAAGAAGTACTGTAGTAAGGCACTTAAAGGCAACAGTCAATCCTTACAACTGACTGGAAAGCAGTGGACATGATTGATAATGACAGATCTCCAGTAGGCCATGCAAGTTGAACAAGAGGAACAAAGGGTTCTGCTCTAGATATGTTGAGCTAGAGTGACAATGGAATGTCTTAGTGATCGTTTTCAGCAGATTGTTAAAAATGTGTCTCAGGCTGGGCATTGGTGGCTCCTAATTGGAATCCTGGTTACTCAGGAAATTGAGATCTGAAGGATCTTGGTTTGAAGCCAGCTTGGGCTGGTTCAGAAAACTCCATTCAAATATAACCAACAAAATGTTATCAATGAGGGCATAGGTCAAGCATAAGATAAGCAAGAAAATTGAGCAAGAACATGGCCATGAGTTCATACTTCAGTATTGGCAATGTCAAAAAAAAAAGAGTTTTGAAAAACTATCAAATGCCAAAATGGTAGTTGAAAGTTAGGTTATTGGCTCACGTCTGTAATCATAACTACTCAGAAAGAAGTGTCTGGGGAATCAAGATTAGATGCAAACTTGTCAATAGTCCAACTGAAGGTGTAGCACAAGTGGTTGAATACTAGACCACCAAGCAAGTATGAGGTCTTGAGTCCAAAGCTACTTCTTCCAAAAAAAGCTGAAGAAATTGTTAGAATAGAAACTGAAGAATAAGAAAAAAGAATATTATGCATGTAACATGTATCAACAAGCACTATGTCATTTAATCCTGACTCCCAAAGCACAGAATATATTCTAATATCAGTAGCATCAATTAAATAAAAGAAAATGAAGGCTTTTGAGTTTAAAGAATTCAATCAAGTCATAATGTTAGTGAGTAGAGAGATAGAGTAACGATGTGCCAGGCAATTCTGACCCACATGACCATTTTCTCACAGTGAACAAATCTTTGTGCTCACATTTCCTGGTTTGGGGGGTTTGCTTAGTTGAAACAGCCTTTCTAAAACCAGGCATCAGTGTCCAAGAATTGATATCTCCAGGAAAGCAGGCCTGGCTTTTTGGGTTTCTTCAGAGTATTTATAGCATTTTGCCTTCACAATGAGGGGCAATGCCCAGTGAGGAAATGTTTTTATTAATCCACTCAGTCTCTAGGTTCTAAGACTAATTAAAATTAGGTTGAGGGTGAGGCAGAAGCTGAACTTCTTGAAGAATGGATCATACTAGAAAGGCCAACCACTGCTCCTTGGTAGGTCTTGGGCAAGCTGTTCATGTGAAAAACTATACTGAAAATATACTTGGCCTCTCCTGTAGTTATATCACCCCTTGGAAAGTTTGAAAATTAAGGTATACTTTTCTTCTTCTCAGTATACTAGAAATTAATTTTATAAGACTTTTGTGCCTTCCAGTTTGATTTTTCATTCTGAAAGCTCATTTCCTATGTTTAAAAAGTATGGTGTTCTGCAAAAAGGATCTCTTCTCATCCCTTATTTTAATCTCTCATTTTATTTTGAATTTTCATTAATATTTATTAATTGTACAAAAGAGTTTCATTATATTTTCATACATCTTTCAAATGAAGCTTTTCTTTCCTTTATGAAAATAAAAAGATGGAGCCCTTTTTGGGCGTAAATTTCAAACTACAAACATAAACCCCTTGGATTCCCTCTCTTGTATTTTTCTAGTAGCATTTCTCAGGCCAGGGGGCCAATGTGCCACTTTGGCTTTCCTCACTGCAGGTGCAAGGAACAGCCCACTGCACAAAACCCTGTCAGCCACAAACACTCCAATGTATATATAGCCAATAGCTTATTTATTGCTAGGGTGTATATCTTTGCCCATTTTGAGTTCTTGTCTAAACTTACTTCACGATGTCATACCAGATGTAGCTGAAGTAGTAGATGCCAAGCTAAATGCATCTCAGAACACTATTTCCCTCATAATAACTTCATCACAAGTTCCTCAAGTTTTAAAGTTTAACTTCATGCACAGGAAATGGGATAGCATGCTCAACTGTATGAAAAGTTACATTTCCATGAGGGAACAACCATAAAAATGGAAGCTGATGTCTCAACCTTCAATAGAGCTGGCGGAGAGGGGAGGATGGTATTTCCCGGGCCTGGAGTCCATGCTTTGTGTTCCTGCTTGGCTTGCTTTACCCAATTGGTACTGTACTACTTGAGCCACACCTCCAGTCCTGCTTCCTGAGAATTATTTTGGAGATATCATCTCACACGCCTTTTCTGCCTATCATGAACCACAACTGTTTGGCTTAAAGGTAAATCATGTATTATACACTCAAATATATTTCTATTAAAGATGATAGATATTTCCAGGCAAACAATATCCTCTATGGAGCTTTAACCTAATGCTTTAGAAATATGAAAAAAATATGCCTCAAAGAATGAGTAAAGGATGTAACTCATGAGAGTGTGTAACAGACTTTTCTTTGCAACATTGGACCAACTAACTATAACTCTAGTTCAGATGTTTATTCTTAGGGGAAAAAAACATTTCTATTTTGGACTGTATAGCTCGCATCAGCATTTAGTTTTAGAAATAGAAACTTTAACTCAAAAAAATCTAACAGTAAGACAGATTCTCATTTTGATGATGACAGCTGATTTGGGGAAAAATGTTTATTTCCATTTTAAAGTCTTCAAAATGCACATATAATAACTTTCCTTCCTAACAATATTAGAAGGGGGAAGACACGATCTTATTTGGATTTCGTTTGCACAATTCTTATAAAACACTTCCTACTTTTCTTTGATAGTTTTTAAGGGCTGTCTCTGCCCTCCTCCCTTTCCTGGTGGTACCAAGGCTTCATTACTACTGGGAAGGTGCTCTATCATGTGAGTGACTCCCAGTCCTCTTTTATAATATTTGAGACAGAATTCATAGGTCTACTGCCAAGTCAAAGCTTCCTCTTTTCACTCTCCTCTGGTTAATTTGGATCCTTCAGGCTGCTGTTTAAATAGTGCTCCATATTTGGTCTGGTGGTGCTCTGGCCTAATGAATTCTCTGCACTAAGATTCTCAAGACAGGCCTGGGCTTGGTGGCCTTTATGGGAATGACTATGGGAGTATGGTCAGTTGGGGGAGGGCTGGGACTCTAAGTTAGTGCTTTACACTCTGGCTTCTTATCCTGCTGATTAGTCAAATAGAGGAGTGTGATTCTTCAGCCACTCCTCCACACTCAAGGGGCTCCAGACACCCAGTTCTGATGGCTGAATTGTTTCCCATTGTCTGTACTCACATCCATGTCTAGTTAATCCCTGTTAGAGTCTGTGTCCTAACTTCCACATTACTTGCCTTCTGGAGATTCAACTTCAGACACTAAATGGGGTCTTGGAACTTACTATTGCTATCAGGTATTTTATTCTAAAGAATGACAGTTCTGGCTGGGATGCAATGGCTCAATAACTGAAATCTTAATTACTCAGGAAGCTGAGATTTGAGGATCCTGGTTTGAGTCCAGCCTGGAAAGGAAAATTTGAGTTTCTTATCTCCAATTAAGTAGCAAAAAGCTGCAACTGGAGACGTGCTTACAGCAGAAGAGCTCTGGTCTGCAGACAAAATCCAATTGAAAGCTTGAGGCCCTAAGTTCAAGCCCCAATAATGCCATGAAAAAAATGACTATTCTAAAATTCCACCTCAAAGGCCTTGTCAGGACATCCCCTAACCCTACTAGTTAGCAATAAGTAAATAAGTAAACCTTTCTATATTTCAGCTTTTCCATATGTAAATGAGAATGAAGTTTCTTTGTTAATGGACTATTTTGAATATCACTTATAGCATGAGTAAGACTATACTTGGCACTCTATTAAGTACCCAAGAAGGAAATCTATTATCATCAGTGCCATTATCTGCACAGAAGTTACCACTAGTTGACTGCCCAAAATGCATCACACTTCTGTTGTGAGAGCTTCCTTCTACCTGGTCCTTTGAGTTCAGTCTCCACAGTCTGCCTTCAATCACATCTTTCTACTCTCTATGGCCTGAGAGCTTAAGCCCGCCTCTGTAGAATTCACATAAAGTTCAACTACAATTTGTGCTTTTTCTTAAAATGTGCTCACTGTTTTCATGTGTGTGTGTGTGTGTGTGTGTGTGTGTGTGTGTGTGTGTGTGTGTGTTTGTGTGTGTTTTTGGGGGGGGTTGTTGTTGCTTTCAAAATATGGACTTTAACAAACAGATCAGAACTGAGAACATTAGTAGTCCCAAATACACAATTCCATCTCTTATGATGGAGTGCCATAATTTGCAAAGCGCCTCAAGTCATCTCATCAGTTATATTGAGGTCCAGTATAAACCAGTGATCATTACAATTTGATGGAGAAAGATAGGCAGGACGATACAGTTATCACTTTATACAACAATTCTGCTTGTGAGATGTTACCAAAGACTCAGGAAGTTTTCTAACCTTCCTCAAGTCAGCAATATGAGGCCTAGGTTCACCTAAACTCTACCAAAAATTGTTGTAGAGGCATGAAAGCCCTGGCAAGCTCTCCCAGAGACCTGAAAGTGGAAGGCCTCACTTGGGATATACAAGATAGCTTCTGTTGTCATATCACTCTGACATACCAGAAGTTCTCTACAAATACTTAAATATTACAATCTGAATTTTCTTTGTGAAATTAATTTTTTTCTTGACTGCTTTGGAGTTTCATTTGCTAGCAGGTACTCTACCATATAAACCACACCTTCAGCCCTTTTTGCTTTTATTATATGTTCAGATAGAGCTTTGCATTTTTTGTCCAAAGCATGATGGAGTGATATCTTCCTGGACAGATACTTTCCTGTATATGCTTCTTGTCATAGCTAGGATGACAGTTTGAACCATCATGAGCAGCCATTTCTGTTGAGATAAGGGCTATTGTGTATTTTGCCCAGTCTGGTTTTGAATGGAAATTCTCTAGATCTTGAGCTATTATTCCTGGCTCTTAATTGTATCTTTGTCATCCTATCATCTTTGCTGTGACACAGTAATTACAACAAAAGTCTGATATTCTAAACAAATATACCTGGGACAATGATTCACCAACATTTGGTGTTCAATAGCTGTCACTGAAATTATCAGAGGCACACTGGCCAGGATACACATGTCCATTTGTCTACACAAACAATGTTGAATTTAGAATCATTTCATACCCATAAACTGATTTCCTCTGACCAACATTTATATTCATTTCCTGTTGTTGATAGATAAAACTTGCTGAATTAAATAACATAGTGGGTCTCAGAGGGTAAAATCAACCTGCCAACATGTTGCAATCCTCTTGAAGGCTCAAGGAGAGTGTATTAGTCTTGCTTTCCTGCTTCTGCGTTTCTTGGCTCATAGCCCATGCTTCCGTCTCCAGGCCCAATAACACCAGGGCAAGTCCTGTCCAATCTGCCAGCTCTCTCTGTCTTCCACCCCCTCCTCTACACTTAAGGACACTTGTAATTACTTTGAGTGTAAGAGACTATCCTATTTTTTTCAATCACCTAATTAGCAACCTTAATTCTATTTGCAACCTTAATTCTTCTTTTCCATGTAACCTGACAAATGTACAGGTTCCAGAATTGGGACACAGGCATCTCTAGGGGAACAATTCTGCTTAACATACCACTTTATGAGGCTTATGGGAATTAAGCTGCCTATGGTAATTAAAGGAAAATAGTTAAATCATTTGGCTGTGGCATCATTACAGAGTAGCAAAGACAGAGCTATAACTTACAATGATGTCCAGTAATAGAACTCCACTGTCAATGTCTTTTTTCCACAAGTTTTCAAGTATAACACTCTTCTTTTCCCTTTCTGCACCAGGTCACCCAACCCATCATGTAAATTCCCTGTGAATGTTTGTAGCTCCCAAGACCATCAATTGGTCCCAATCTATCATGAGCTTTAGGCATATATTTCCAGATACATATTAAGAAGCTCATTTGTTCTGTTCACAGGAGCCTTTAATTTAATAAAATCAAAATTCCACTAATCAGATTCATCTCAAAAACATGTTTCTACTACTAAGGTTCTTATTTAAATTCTGTTAAATTACTCACATCCAAAATAGAAACATTCTCTTTAGGTTCCCCCCCTTTTCTGTCTCCAAAAACCTAATAACTAACTCCTCAAAATCTGTCTACATTTTACTCTACCACTATAACTTGAACTACCATACTGCTTTTTCTAGACTTAGGCTTTTGATTTCTTTTTTTTTAAATTCTTTTATAATTTTTTTATTGTGAAAATACCATACAGAGGGGTTACAATTACATGGGCAAGATAACGAGTACATTTCTTATCAAGCATTGTTGCCTCCTCTTTTTTTCCCCTTCCCATATCCCTCTGCTCCCCCATCCTCCTCCCCCCTCACCAAAGTTGTAAAGTTCGTTTTTTGACATAATGACTTGTATATCTTATTGTTGCAATGGGTCCACCTGTATCCCTATTTAAACGATTTGTTTTTTCCCTTCCCCTCCACAAATTATACCAACATCAAGTACAGTGAAAGCAGGAGATATACTGTGGGGGAGGGACATACAAATCAACAAAGAAATCATCTTATAATATGTTAGAAACAATTGCATGAAAGAAAAAAACATTTGAATACTTATCTTGGGGTTCATTTCACTAACATCAACTTATCTGACCTTTTCTGCTTGACTCAGACATACACTGGTTATTGCAAATAAGGGAAACCATGGGACCTATGTGTCTTTGGGCCTGTCTTACTTCACTTAATTTTTTCCAAGTCTTTCCATTTCCTAACAAATGGGGCAATGTCATTCTTTCTGATGGAGGCATAGAATTCCATTGTGTATATAGACCACATTTTCTTGATCCATTCATCTACTGAGGGGCATCTGGTTTGGTTCCATATCTTAGCTATGGTAAATAATGCTGCAATAAACATAGTTGTGCTGGTAGCTTTAGTGTGGTCTTGTTTGTGATCATTTGGGTAAATGCCCAAAAGTGGGATTGCTGGGCCATAGGGGAGCTCTATGTGGAGTCTTTTGAGGAACCTCCATACTGCTTTCCAGAGTGGCTGAACAAGTTTACATTCCCACCAACAATGCAGTAAGGTTCCCTTCTGTCCACATCCCCTCCAGCATCTGTTATTAGAGTTCTTAATTATAGCCATTCTAACTGGGGTGAGGTGGTATCTCAATGTTGTTTTGATTTGCATTTATTTTATGGCAAGAGAGGCGGAGCATTTGTTCATGTGTCTATTGGCCATTCTTATTTCTTCTTTAGAGAAGTTTCTCTTTAAGTCTTTAGCCCACTTCTTTATTGGGGAGATTTTTAGTTACTTCTTTGAAGATTTGTTGTTGGGGAATTTAATTTTTTGAGTTCCAGGTATATTTTAGATATGAGACCCTCGTCTGTTGTATGGCAAGTGAAGATCTTCTCCCAATCCGTGGGCTTTCTATTGATCTTGCTAGCTATGTCCTTTGCCATGCAGAAGCTTTTGTCCAACCTTTCTTTGATTTGTTGTGTTTCTGCATCTCTATTAAGAAAATTTCGGCCTGTGCCAAGGAGATCTAGGGTTTCTCCTATTATATCCTGTAATGTTTTCAGAGTGTCTGCTTTGACCCCGAGGTCTCTGATCCATTTGGAGTTGATTCTGGTGCAGGGTGATATATAAGGATCTAGCTTTAGTTTTCTACAAGGGATTTCTTCTGTCTTCACTCTGTGTCATTCTCAATTTGTTCTCCATGTTACAGTGAACATTAACTAATGCTGTTATAGATACTGGCATAGCCCTTTATTCAATGCTCCCTCTACTTATCTGTCTAACCAGTATAGCTCTCTTATGCTAAGACAATACATTATGAAAATGTATCCCTTTTGTGACATGTTCAATGAACCCTAAGACACCCTTTCTTTCTCTCTCATTGGCTAAGTCCTCTCTATCCTCCAGCTTTCATCTTAAGCTTCACTGAATATCCTCTAACTTCTGTTTTGTCCTTAGTCAGCAAAGATACATTTCTTATATGCTTACTTTACTATGGTACTCATTAAATTCAATTCCATGAAGTTGAAATTCAACTCAATTAAGCTGAAATTTGGTGCCCAGAGGTTGTGTTGTCTTCTGTTAAGTTTGGAACAAGTCTAATTTAGTTCTTCAGAGATATAACATTTATAAAGTTTCAGACTGAAACAAATACCAATCCAAAGGAATGTAGAAATCCACATAAAAAAGAAATGAAAATAACAATAAGTTAATATTGAAATTGTTGAGAAGTCTGAACTTCTTTTTAAACTGTTACAAATAAGGCAGTTCTAATTACTTATCTTAGAATTTCAAGTAGAAATTGAAGTATTTCATGGATTTGAAGTTCTATAAGACCTCTGGCAAAAATAAAAACTAGCCTTGTGTTTTAAAGCCTGGTATTGATATAATAATAATGACAGGTTTTCAAGTTCATACCATCTTTTGAGATGAAATTACTCCTTAGAGAATGAAGATATTAGAGGTCATTCCACAGCTTCACCTTTTCCTTCCTAAGCAGAAACCCAGACAGTCCTGCAGTGGGCATTTACTTGTTTGGAACAGAGTTTATTATGTTGCAGGTATTTCTTTCAACAGATTTTTCTTAGGCTGACCCAAAATATGTCTCCTGTGATGCTTGTTTTGTCCTTACGAAACTCCCAGCCTACCATACCTGATACTCTACCTCTACCAGCAGGAGATTCAAATTCCTCCAATAGTTCTTACAATCCTGTTTGCAGGTTTTCACTCTACAAGCATCTCTCGCTGGAAAACTGTCATTGTTGATTTTTGTTTAAAAAAATGAACCCAGAAGAGAAAGTGATACAGGCCATGAGTCTGCAGGATATAGTAAATCAGCTCTCTTGATCTTTGGTAATTTTCCGGGTTTTCAAGGGAAAATTTTCATGCTTCTAACTATCTCATTATCTAGGAAAAAAGTTTGTTGGAACAATAATACATACCACAGACCACATTGGTTCCATGTACTGGCAGGTTGCAGCCACATTTTGGCACATAAAGAAAAAAAAGTCATGTACCAAACTGAACTTTATTTCTAGTCTGTAATATAATTTAAAAATCTCAGCAGCAAGAATTAATACACATGGCAGTATCTTTGTTGGAAAATTCTTCAAACTGTGGTCCAAGGTAGATGGCCACTGATGCGCAGATAAAATATTAAAAATAGTGTATTTAGAGCACAAGTGACAAATAAACATTTATTTAAATTTAGTATTTCATCTTGATGGTTTGTTCTCGGTAGGTAGTTTGCTTCTACTAACATTTTAAATAACCATGAAGGTGATTTACAAGTGGGAGGTTATTCCACGGAAACTTGACTTTGTAAGATAGCTTGTGGGAAAAAGCAATGATGTGTTAATATAATACAAAATTTTACTTCATTATTGGACTAATAAAATTGTAAGTGAACATACTTCATTTTTTATATATTCATTTATTGACATGATTATGCTTGAGTTTCTCCAGCAATTTCAGCAAAGGTATTTTTAACTTTAACAAACAGCCAGCTTTAATGTATTCATGTTTGACATAGTGAAATTGTATTAACACCCACAGCTTTCTACTTTCTTGATATTATATAAGAACCCTGTAATTTTATATGCCAGAGAAGATCAAGCATCTGAGAATAAATGCCTACTCAAACTTGGAGAGCAATACCTGAAGATGCACTATGCAAATTCACAAGAAAACAAGAGATGCTCAAATATACATTATTGAAATGTATTTTTCTGATTATACCTTATTGTTCAAATCTTCCTATAATTTTCATGTTACCTCCATCCTTATGGGATTTGTCAATGTGTAGATATTTACAGCATTAATATGATGTTTCTAATCTTTCAAAGATCTGGCTATTTGAAATTAGGGTTTCAAAAATTAAAAATTGATATGTCAAAATAAATTAAGTAAAGTAGTCATTGTTCTCCACTGTGTCATTTTTTAATAATGATTAAAGTAAAAAAAGGTAAAAATATTAATACTGCCACCAGAATGGCTATCATCAAGAAATCAAACCACAAATGCTAGTATAGATGGGGAGGTTGAAGAGGGACAACTCACACACTGTTGGAGGAAATATAAAATAATGCAACCATGGAAATTAGCACGGAGGTTTTTCAAAAAAACTAAAATATAGACTTTCCTTATTACTACATCATATCATTCTTGGGAATATATCTGAAGGAGTTTAAAATCAACATACAAGAAAACTACTGCACAACCATGTTTCTTACATCTGTTTGCACAATGGCCAAAAGGTGGAATTAGCCAAGGTACCCAACAACTGATGAATGAGGAAAGTATGATAAACACCATACACCATTAATAAAGAAAACATGACACATAAACACCATAGAATATTCATTATCCATAAAAAATTAAATAATGGCATGGGCAGGAAGAGTAGATGGAGCTGGAGATGATATATCATGCTGAATGAAATAATCTAAGTCCTAAAAGACAAATACCTATGTTTCCATCCAAATTACAGAATCTATACTTAGAAGAAACACATTTTTTCCAATTTTGAAATTTAAAATATTCTTTTTTTAATTTTTTAAAATTTTTTTGTTTTCTTTTTTTTAATTGGTAAATTACCATACAGAGGGGTTACAATTACATGGGCAAGGTAATGAGTACATTTCTTATCAAGCATTGTTGCCTCCTCTTTGTTTCCCCTTCCCATCCCTTCCCATACACTCCCCTCCCCCACCCCCCACCAAAGTTGTAAAGTTCATTTTACGACATAACAACTTGTACATCTCATTGTTGCAATGGGTCCACCTGTATCCCTAGTTAAATGACTTGTTTTTTCCCTTCCTCTCCACAAATTATACCAACATCAAATACAGTGAAAGCATAAAAGACCCCAAATAGCAAAAACAATCCTTAACAGAAAGAACAGTGCTGGAGGAATATCAATACCAAATTTCACACTCTACTACAAAGCCATAGTAATCAAAACGGCTTGGTACTGGCACAAGAACAGACCCCAGAACTAATGGAATAGAATTGAAAACCCAGAAATGAACCTAAAGACCTATAGCCATCTAATCTTCGATAAGGCAGCTAAAGAAATAGAATGGAAGAAAGACAGCCTCTTCAGTAAATGGTGCTGGCAAAATTGGTTAATTACTTGTAGAAAACTAAAGCTAGATCCTTATATATCACCCTGCACCGAATCAACTTCAAATGGATCAAAGACTCGGAGTCAAAGCAGACACTCTGAAATATTACAGGATGGAATAGGAGAAACCCTAGTTAGGTCTCCTTGGCACAGGCCAAAATTTTCTTAATAAAACATTCTTTACAATCTCTGTCCAGCTTAACAAGAAAGTTGTGAATTCTTAAAGATGAAGTAGTATGGAAAAATCCCAGAGAGTATGTACAGTTTGTGCTGCTGTATCAATTTTTGCCCTCCAGGCTATCCCAGGTTTAAAAACCACAAAAATCCTAGCTTTCCTAAGTCTTTGCTCTCAAATAATGAAACACTTTCTTCCCTGATTCTGTGAGAGGACTGTACTACTCTCTGAAAGCATAGCTTCCTAATCTTCCCATGCATGCATTAGAGCCATTTGCTAGTGCAGGATCTCCTGGGTACAGATCCAACCAACATATGACAGCACTACCTGCTGGCTTGAGTCTTTAAAGTGGATTTAATCATGGTCTATTTGCCCTCAAACTGTGGCCTAAATAGCAGTGGCTATTTAAAAAAAAATAACTCACAAAGATCATCCTGCACTGCCTTCATGATGCCTAAGAAAATGTTAGAATTGAAGTGAGGAAAGTCTTTGTGTGCTACATTCTTCCTTGTAGGTATATACTTACATGGGCAACTACAGCCTTTGATAAAGCACATGCCAGAAAACATGGTCCCCTTAATTAAATGTCCAGAATGCCAGTATCTAAATATCTCCCTCATTATTCCTTCTAACTATAATATAATATTCCAAGGCAGTGAAGTACCTTAATTTAGTTGGTTGTTTATAGGCATTTACTATTATGGATTCTTAATTTATTACTTTACCAATTGTCTTTCCTACCAACAAGAGAGTGTGAGGTTGTATATTCCTTTGCACCCTCCTCAGTGTCCATTGTTTAGCTTTCATTTTTGTGACTTTGCCAGGTGAAAATTACATGACATTAATTTGCTGTGATTACAGATGACATCAAGCACATATTTTCATATATATATATTATATATATATTATATATATATATATATCTTCCTCTACTGTTATTTATCTCTATAGCTGAACATTTAGGCCTATGCCTAAGTGCTTTTTACACTTTAAGTGTACAATGGTTTTTATTTATGAGAAATTATGTGCTTTAAGTGCTTCACATTTACAATGGTTTTTATTGATCAGAAATTTGAATATTTTAGAAAGTATGCATATAATATAATTTGCCTATACTTTTAGAGTATATGATTTATGGATTTGATTCTTAAATCTCAATTTTTTAGTTATTTTTGAAATGATTATTCAATCATTCCAGTATCACCTACTGTATAACTCTTTCCTTTTTCTACTGATTGAAAATCAAACTATATTTCTGTCTTTGAGGAAGGACCACACTGTTAGCGTATAGTATATCTTTACTTCTGTGTTTGTGGGTGGGGGGAATATTTTTAAATTTTGTTTTGCAAGTTTTTAAATCTAAAGAAAGACTAGTAAACTCTTATTTCCAATACCTGATCCAAAAATGGTGCAGATTTTCCCACAATTGCTTCATTTATCCTTTTTAACTTTTCCTTTTGCTAGAGTATTTTAAAACAAATTCTAGTTATTTGGTCATTGAACCCTACATATTTCAGACTATACATAATTTTAAAAATACACACGTTGGGGCTGGGAAGGTGGCTCAGTGGTAGCGTGCTTGCCTCGCATGCTCAGTGGTTCTGCATACCTGAGGCCCTGGGTTGGATTCCTCAGTATCACATAAGCAGATAAAGCCAGAAGTGGTGCTGTGGCTCAAGTGGCAGAGTGCTAGCTTTGAGCTAAAGAGCTGAAAGACAGTGCTCAGGCCCAGAGTTCAGGCCCCATGACTGGCAAAAAACAACAACAACAACAAAAACCCACCATTGTAACCATATGTATTAAATCTATTATGATGAGTAACTATGATTATTTCCCCAGTAAAAGTTCACAGTAGAACATGGCATACAACCTTCCAGTAAGGGGTTGGGTCTGTAAAATGCTGAGAGTGGATATGGGTGTTAGGGAAGAAGTCATCCTCCTTCCTATGTATCACAAAGTTCAAGGAAGATATGATCATAATGGATTCATGATGCAGAAACGCAACACATACTTGCAGTACAATCACAAAAAAGAACACTCACCAGGAATGTTTGTAATCAAAGGCTATTCAATTTCTATGAGATTGTCTTTCATCTTTGTACTAACCAGAGACTCCATCCTTTATAACCTGGACAAAGAGCCATTAGTTCAACAATATGTTGTTTGATCATTCAAAATTAAATTTCTATTTAGTGCACATACTATCATACTTTGAATAAGAAGAAATTTCTGACTGGAAAATCACACTGTAAATAAATTTTAAAGAAAAACGGGCTCTGGTGGCTCATGCCTGTAATCCTAGCTACTCAGGAGGCTGAGATGTGAGGATTACAGCTCAAAGTGAGCTAGGGCAGAAAAGTCCCCATGATACTCTTACCTCCAATTAACCACTCTAAAACTGGAAGTGGAACTATGGCTCAAATTGGTAGAGTGCTAGCCTTGAACAGAAGAGCTCAGAGACAGCACCCAGTCCCTGAGTTCAAGTCCCATAATTGCCAAAAAAAAGAAGAAAAGAGAGAGAGAAAGAGAGGAAGAAAGAAAGAAAGAGAGAGAAAGAAAAAGGAAGGAAGGAAGAAAAGAAGGAAGGAAGGAAGGAAGGAAGGAAGGAAGGAAGAGAGAGAGAGAGAGAGAGGGAGGAAGGAAGGAAGATGGATGATAATCTTTAGAGTCTTCTAATAAGACCAAAATGCATCCAATACCAACAACATACGTCTCCATCTTGTTTTTATACAAATCCCTAGAGCATTCTGTGTCCCTTCAAAAGTACCCTGTGTTGATTTGTTTGTTTCAGTAAAGCCCCAAATTTCCATTCTGTAAGTGGAATGGTTTTATACTCATGCACACTTACTGAAGAATGTTAAATGAATTATATCTTTTTAAATATTTTATGTAGATGGTATCATGAAAAATGTTAAATGAACTAAAAGAGCAGACACATGAATCCAGAGGTATTTGATGTATTTCTTGTACACTAATTCAAAGTCATATACAAACAGCTGCACAAACACAGGTGCACATGTTATATACCACGTACACACATTTATACCACTTACATACACAATTCACATATTACACACATACACACATCAACACATTTGAAGTCATGTACATGTACACAAACACATGCATGATCATATGATGCACACAATGCTCACAGACACAAACATCTACATAAAAAACAGACAGACACCTACACAATTCAGTCTGTGAAATACTGTCAAGGCTAAAGATAGAGCATTCTTCTATCAGGACTCTCACTTATGAGGATGTTTAAGGAGAGAGAGCTCTCTGCATATAAGAAGGGAAATCACTTCAGAGTATGGATAAATGTTTCACTTCAATTCAGGAAAAAACCAGATCTTATAAATTAGTGAGATTGACAAATCATTTTAAAAAGAAGGTAGTCTGGGTGATTACTTCCCATAAGTAGGACCAGAAATAAAAGATATTTTCAGATTCTTAACTCTCCAATTCTTACATTCTACAGATCTTCAGCACTGGAAGTTAAAGCTATGCATAAAAGGCCAATATATTTCTGTAAGCACACAATTCTTCTTAGCTAAATTCTCCTTATGTACTTTTAAGATAACTTTTGTATGCTATATACTATACAATTTGACCAGTTAAATTGCAAAACTAAATATTTCAGTATGTTCATGAAGTTGTTGAATCATCACCATTTCAAAACATTTCATTACCCCAAAGAGAAATACTATAAGCATCAGCAGTCATCTCCCATTTCACCCTACCATGTCACCCAGTAATCCATTTCTGTCTCTATGACAATGCCTATTCTGGATATTGTGATTGGCTTCTTTTACTAATGTAATGTTTTCAAGGTTCATTCCAATGATTCGTGTGTGTGTGTGTGTGTGTTGTATACTGGGGGCTTGAACTTAGGACCTGAGGTCTGCCCCTTAGTGTTTTCATTTAAGGCTGGTGCTTTACCAGTTGAGCCACATCAGCACATCTGGCTTTTTTGTTGGTTAATTGAAAATAAAAGTTTAATGGATTTTCCTGCCTAAGCTAGCTTTGAATCATGATCCTCAGTTCTCACGCTACTGAGTCACTAGTATTAGAGGCATGAGCTACTATCACCCAACTCTTCATTCATTTTACTAGCAGTTTTAGTGGACTATAGAATGGATATGCCACATTTTATCTAATCAGTCAATGAATGTTGGGTTTACTCTATAGTTTTCTGCAATGAATGATATACCAAAAGCATTTATTTGTATACGAGTCTATGTGAACATATGTTTTCATTTTTTAGGTATATACCTAGAGTAGAACTGCTGAGTACTTTTTGAGGAAATGTCAAACTATTTGGCAAAGCCTCTGTATTATTTCATTTTGCCATCCGCAACTTGTGATGGTTCTAATTTTTTCCCACATTCTTATCAAACCTTGTCGTTGTTTGTCAATTAAATTGTCAGCATCTTCATGTAATGTACTATCTCATTGTGATTTTGCTATCCATTTCCTCAATGTCTAATGATGTTTGTCATTGTTTCAATTGACTAGCAGCTATTTGGAATATCTTTTGGAGAAGGTTCTATTCAATTATTCGCCCAATTTTTAAAATTTGGTTTCATTCCCTTTACAAGACCTTGAGTGTCAACAGAAATTGAATCCACATATTTTTTTCCTTATATTCTGAGGACTATTCCCAGGGTTTTTTGTTAGATGATATTCAAGTTATGAGTTTTAAAAATACACATAAACATCTATTTAAAGTTTTCTCTTCAGGTTGACAGTAATAATAACATTCCAAACTGATTGTCATCCATATCAAATTTCAATTCCAATCAAACTTAAGTGTTAAAATGACAATCAGTTTATAAGTTCAATATGTTCAACAATAGTTATTTAGCAACACTTACTGCCAGATGTTGTTCAAGGAACAGGGCATGATGATCAGAAAAAGAAATCAGAAACAGGAAGAAAAGTTTCATAATCTTTACAAGGAAAGATATGATTTTTTAAATTATACTTACAAATTAGATAACCACGGCCTTTCACTCACAGAGTTTCATCAACTTTCTAACCAGGAAACATGATTATACAGAATGTGATGACTTTTACAGATGGGAACACCTGGTAGGAAGAGCTGTATGACCCAAATGTGGAGCTTAACTCTTGGAGGAAGGTATACCTGCTGATTCATGACATGATTTATGAATAGCATCTAGCTAGGCAAATCAAAGGAGGTTTGAGATTTATGCAAACAATACAGCATGAAGGACTAATACTCATAAAAGGCATAAGATTTTAATATATTGGAAGTAATGCATACTATAGATTTGGATAGGAAGTGGAGTAGGATATGCAGCCATGTGGCTAGGGGAAAAACAACAAGAAAGATAATAAAAGTCAAATTACACTTTTCTAAATTGTGTAGGATGATTTTTCCTCATCCTATTAAAAAGCACATATGAAGAAGTATCATGAAGCATTTTAGGCTTTAGAAGTTAGTAGTGATGGTGGCTCAAGGCTGTAACCCTAACTACCCAGGAAGCTGAGATCTGAAGATCTTCGTTGGAAGACAAATCAGGCAGGAAAGTCCTTGAGACTCTTGTCTCCATTAACTTCCAAAAAGCCAAAGGTAGAGGCTTCAGATCAAGTAGTAGAGCACTGGCCTTCAGCAATATAGCTCAGAGACAGCACTTGGGCCCCAAGTTCAAGACCCAGGACTAAGCTAACAACACAATGGTTAGTAGACTGTTGCAGAATGCAAGGGAATGAGAGGGAGGCCAAAACAAACAAACAAATGACAGAACAACAACAAAAAACAACTAGGAAGTATATTCAACACACAAGTAAGGAAAGATGGTACTTGAGCTAGCAAATGCTAAGGCATACAAATATTTAGTAGAAAGTAATAACAACAGTACTTCTTGAAGATGGCAGAATAGCACTGTGAGTCTGTTAGTATTAAGTATCTGTGCCAACCTCGCTTCTGATCTTAGCAGCACCCATGGCCTCTGAGGAAAGAACTCCTAGGATAGCTGTCCAAGATGCCAAATATCAAAATCTTCAGCAATAGCTCCTACCACGATTAACTTCAGAAAAATGCTGACCACCTGGGCCTGAAGCTAAGCAAGGTGGTAATTAAGAAATTCAGCAGTCAGGAGACCTGTGTAGGAATTGGTGAAAGTGTATGTGGAGAAGATGTCTACATTGTTCAGAGTGGTTGTGGTGAAATTAATGACAATCTAATGGTGCTTTTGATCATGATTAAAGCCTATAAGATTGCTTCACCCAGCCAAGATTCTGCAGTCATCCCATGTTTTCCATATGCTCAGCAGGATAAGAAGTCTAACAGCCGAGCTCCAATCTCAGCCAAGCTGATTGCAAATATGCTGTCTGTAGCTGGAGCAGATCACATCATCACAATGGATCTACATGCCTCTCAGATTCAGGGCTTTTTTGATATCCCATTGGACAATTTGTATGCAGAACCTGCTGTCCTAAAGTGGATTAGGGAGAACATCTCTGAATGGAGAAACTGTGCTATTGTTTCACCTGATACAGGCAGAGCCAAGAGAGTGTCCTCCATTGTAGACTGAATGTGGACTTTGCATTGATTCACAACGAGCGGGAGAAGGCCAATGCAGTAGATGGCATGATGCTGGCAGGAGATGTGAAGGATCTATCCTTGTTGATGACATGGCTGACACTGGTGGCACAATCAGCCATGCATCTGACAAACCTCTCTCAGCTGGAGCCACCAGAGTTTATGCAATCTTTACTCACAGGATCTTTTATGGCCCAGCCATTTCTCACATCGACAATGCCTGCTTTGAAGCAGTTGTAGTCACTAACACTATACTTCAGGAGGACAAGATAAAGCATTGCTCCAAAATACAGGTGATTGACATCTCCATGATCCTTGCAGAAGCCATCAGGAGAACTCACAATGGAGTTTCCTACCTGTTCAGCCATGTCCTTTTATCATAGAATAACTTCTGAGGCTTTTTAAAAATGAAGTTAACCCCACCCCTTGTTCTCCTCCCTTGCTTTCTCTTAGTATTTTACAAATTCAGCAGAAGATCAAGCTTGCTCCAATGTAGCGTTCTACATCCCACATGGCATATTAGAGTTAGCAGACCCTAATTTGGGGAAGGGCAAATTGAGATGAACTGCTGCGATTTTCTACCTGCATTATCTTATCTTGGCTTCCTTGGTCATTTTTTGACCCCTGCAGCATTAACTAGAGCTCAGGTGCTGCAAGATTTGCAGACTTTAGAGCATGTTCTGCAAAGTGGTTTAAATGTGATTGACAAAGTTTAGACTCCTCTGCATGTGCATGTTTTGCATTTTTTCCTGTGTTCCAAGTAACTAAAAACAAAGCCAGCCTATGTGAGACAAATTCTCCAAGGTCTATAATACATTAACGCAGGTCTGAGAAACCTCAAACCTAGTCTTGGTAGTTGAGCCCCCTGTAATTATGGAGAGGAGCAAGCAGTTCTGCTTATGCAGCTGTTAGGCAAGAGCTTGAAGTGGGGATATAGGGTAACTCAGTGTAGCAAATATTTCTTGGAAAGAAGAAGACTGATCCATCATCATCATCTGCTTCACTGTGTGTAGCTTGGATACTCCTTTGTATCTCTTCCTTTCCAGTTGGATTGACATTCAGCTATCTTGACCTTTTCCTGGCCAAATGGCATCTTAGGCCCAACTGGTCATTGTACTGTAGTCTTCTGCAATACAAACTTTCTTCCTGCTGTGTAACTGTTAACATTCACATTAGATAATTTGCTATAGTTTAATTTTTCAGCCTCTTACCACTGTGGTTATAGGTTTTAGGTGATATCTTACATACTGCCTTTTAACTAATTTAAGTATTTAATTTCCATCTGTTTTCCTTGGATCTATTTGGCTTCAAGTGAACTGAGAATCTGTTTTTAATAGACTGATGTTATTGTCTGTTGTAGAGGATACTAATAAAGTGTTTGTGTGTGATTTGGAATAAAAACAATATTTTTTAACATATTGGGCTCATTAATTTGTATCGATTATGCTTACCAGGGATTCAGACTCTGTTCTAGTATTAGAAATATAGCACTAAGGAAGAAAAGTAATGCAGTTATTTTAGGAAACATATTCTAGAGGAAAAGCAAACTAAACAACAGGTTAATAGATGCTTTGTGGTAGGCATCTATAAACTCAATATCACCCATATATCACAGGTTTCTTCCCAGATGCAACCAAAACATGCTAACAATGCCAAATTAGCTCACCATTTCTAACAGCTTTTATGATTCTATGATTTAATTCCTTGTGTATGAAAGCTCATTAGTAGACTACCTTCACAGTACTTGCCTAGATTGACTTCTACACAGTCTCTACTGCTTCTTGAATGGTGATGTGCAGGACCATGAGGTGAGATATACCTTTCAATCTAATAGATAGCTGATGCTATCAAGATCTGTCAAAAATATCTGGTATCTGATACTTCAATCTTCATTAATTGTTCATTCTTATGATTGAAATGCCAAATAACCATCTATGTTAACATTCTATACTTGGATTCTCACCTCAAAGTACACTGTGTGCATGTATGGAGATATCACATGAACCTCCCTCAAACTACAAATATATGTTAGCTCCAAAGTAAAATTAAAGCAAAAAATGTTAGAGAATGACCTGAACTCCTAGCTACTCAGAAGGCTGAGCTTTCGGGGTTAATGGTTTGAAGCCAGCAAAGAAGATTTGTAAAACCTGGTACCCTACTTAGCAAGTTGCTTATATAGGAAAATTATAGCCAGTTATGCACCAGACCAAATGTGGCACACTATCTCAAATTAATTGGCACAAGTTAAGTCTTGGAGGTATACTCAGCAGTAAGAATGTCTTCTTAGTAAGTGTGAGTTCAAACCCCAGAACCTCCAACATAAATGGAAGAAAGGAAGGAAGGGAAGGAGGGAGGACAGGAGGAAGGGAGGAAAGAAGGAAGGAAGGGAGGAAAAGGAAATACATGCAACTTATTTTCACAAGTTAAAAAGTATAAAAGCACAAAAGAATTATTATATAGTTGTTACCTTGTAAATCATACTTAAAATTTAAAACCTTATGTGATAAAACTCAAGTCCAAAGTAATGATTAACATAAATGTCAAGATAATAGAAAGACAGAGAACCAGGAAAGAAGAACAGAGAGTTCTTTCAAGGTTACAGTATTGCATTCTTTCTCAGTGGCACAGTGGAATAGGTGGTGTAATTAGCATTCTCTATGGAAGCAAAATCAGAAGGATACAAATAAATAGATAATGATGACAGACAAACAGATAGATGAGAAATACAGAGAGAGAAGGTAGATGGATAGATAAAATAATTGAAAAGCAATTTATCATAAAGATTTGATTCACAAAATGAATCTCACCAAGATGCCTTGTGCTCATGATCTGACTTGGTGAACTGAAACCCTTTCATACAACTACTTTATTTTTTCTTTGTTTTTTTTTTAATTCTAAAATTTAAGGAGTATGAGATGTCCTAAGAATAGCAGTGACCAAGATGGACACTCAGGAGATCCAATTATACAGTTGCAGTGTAAATCTAATTCTTTTTTAAAAGTATCCATTCTCTTTATTTAATAATCTTTGATATTTAAAATATAACTTATTGGTCATCCACATCCACAATAGAGCGCTCAACAGTGCTTTGTTTTGTTTTTTATTTTGGGTCCGGTCATAAGCCTGAACTCTGGGCCTGGGCGCTGTCCCTCAGCTCTTCAGCTCAAGGCTAGCGCTCTACCACTTGCGCCACAGCACCACTTATGGCTTTTTTTTGCTTATGGGTGCTGAGGAATCGAACCCAGGGCCTCAAGCATACAAGGCAAGTGCTTTACCACTGAGCCACCTTCCCAGCCCCTTCAACAGTGCTTTGGAAGCCTGGCTTTCAAGGAGTAGAAGTGAGGAAAGCCTGCGTGTGGAGTGACTCCAAGAGAAGGAAGGAAGGGCAAGAGAGCTGGGTCCTGAGCAAATGGCACTGCCTTGGTGCACTTGTATCAGAGTGAAAGATGATGTAGCTTATCTCATGTTTTTGCACTTGAATTTCAAAGAGCTTATTTGTACAGAAGAGTAAGTCTTAAAAAAAGTTATTCCTAGTAGTCCAGTGTTGTAGAAGTTAGATAAGCACATTTCAAATGTGTTTTCCTCTTTTCAAAAAAAGCATTAAAAATATTCCAACAAACATTCCACTTCAACTATTCAAGAGATAAATGGTTGCTTCTTAAATCAATTTCCACTCTAATGCTTTTTCTATGAAATCAATCCAGTCCTAAAATATGTATCAATTTACCTGTATTAAACATGCCAATTGCCATAAAATTAGTTATATTGTTAGAATTGATTCTTAAAATGCCAGCTATTTGGGATAAACAAAAGCAAAATTGTTTCTCAAATTATAAAAAAAAAAATCAACATTCAGAAATTATGTCAAATATCTTTTGATTCATGAAAGATTCAAACAAAACTTTTATTATGTTTAAGATTTTGAAAAAAAAACAACAACAAAAAGCCAGTCTCTTTCTTTAGGAAAAGGTGTTATAAAGGGATTAAAATGAAGGAGTTATTTTGAACATGAAACCATGGAAAAGTATTCACTTTACTGAAACAATCACATTGTTTTTTATTAAATAAAAAGTTTACATGTATCTTCATACTTGGAATAGCCATGAACAATTCACTTGGAAAAGTGGTAAAGTGCTTGCCTTGCATGCAAATCTGATTCTAAGAAGCAGATGATGCCCATGTGGGAATCAGGCAGAGACAGCAAATTCTCTCCTCAGCTGTCTTGTCTTATTCAGACTTTCATTGATAGGATTATATCAATGCATATTAGGGATGGCCACCTGCTTGATTCAGGCTAGCAACTAAAACATTAATCATATCAAGAAGGACTCTTACAAGCATATCCATAATACTTTTTAAAGAAAAACTGGTAACAGCACAGTCCTGTCTAGCTGTATACAATCAGCCATCACTGTTGGTTCTACTGATATTTAATAATATTCACAATTGTTTTATAAAAGTTTATGTATATTCATTTGCATTCTATTTATGTTTAGTCAGAAAAGTATATCTTGAAGGTATTAGTATAACAGCACTCAAATTTATATAATTCAATGAAATAAAAGAATACTGATCTGGGCTGGGAAGGTGGCTTAGTGGTCGAGTGCTTGCCTAGCATGCATGAAGTACTGAGTTTCATTCCTCGGTACCACATAAACAGAAAAGGCCAGAAGTGGTTCTGTGACTCAAATGTAGGGTATTAGTCTTGAGCTTGGGGACAGAACTCAGGCTCTGAGTTCAAGCCCCATAAAAGGTGAGAGAGAGAGAGGGAGAGGGAGGGAGGGAGGGAGGGAGGGAGAATACTGATTTAAAATAGTGCTTTGAACAAATATATGCAAAAGAGACACTTCCTTATAGATGAATTCATTTAACATATGCAAATACTTTTCCATCTACAGGCTGGAGCTTAGTCTTTCCAATTTGTCAATAAAGGCAGTGTGTGTGTGTGTGTGGGGGGGGGACAACTTTACAATGCAGAAGCCAGGCAAACACAACCTAAACCAAGTATGAGGCTAAACCAACTGGGAGGATATTGCATGGACATCATGTACCTCAGATGTGATGTGCTGAATAAGGCACTTCAGCGTAAGCCATTCTCCTTCCAAAATGCGTAACTCCAATTTAATCAAGGTATAAGAGCAGATAAATCTCATATCAGGTGTGTTCCTCATGACTCTAAAGGTCATGACAAACAAGGAAATTTGAGAAATTGTTAGAAACCAAAAAAGACTAAGAGGATATGCCAAGCTAAATGAAATTTGGTACTCTAGATTGGGTCTTAAGTCAGAAGCTAGACATCCTATAGGAATGTTCATGTTTTAGTTCTGACAGACATTCCATGAAATAGGAGAAAGTAAATGTAGATGTGATGAATTGTCTGTAATATCTCTGCTAATCTACTATAAAACTAAAACTATTCCAAAAGAAAATGCATTATGTTTAATCCTTGCTGGGTTTCCATCATGTATGAAGGACATTCTTAATTGGAAGCTAGAAAGATGTTTTGTGTAGTAGGCTCCTTTTTTCATGTTTCACACTCCAGGATATCAAAAATAGATTTCAGTTATTAGAGATGGCAAACTAAGACCTTTGGGCTCAGCATTAAATGTTTTAAAAGCATAACATCAGCAAGAGTAGAGATTTATACATGAGATAATCCTGAGATGATTGTTGATCTTGAAAGACAAGAAAAAAATGTTATACATTTGTTGTATGTGGGAAAGGTAGTATATTAAAGTCTTATAATTAAATAAATATATTGCCTCCAATTTTATAATTTCTGCAAAGGTAATATTTTTATCTTTCTTGTAAAGGTGATGAATAGGGGGCTTACAGTTACATATGTGAGGTAATAAGTTTATTTCTTTTTAAACTGTTCTTCCTCCCTTATTTTCTCCCACGTACCTCTCCTTACTACCCTCCCCCCAAGTTGTATAATTCTATAAATCCTACTGCTTTCTAAAATTCAAAAAAGACTAAAACTATGTCAGATGGTGTAAAAACAAGAATACTGTAACTTTATAAACTGAAGTTACACTCCATAGCTAGTTAATTAAAAGAGAGTAACTGAAAATCACTCAAGTATAAAGTGAGATCCAACATAACACAATGAAACAAAAGACAGAAAGACAGAGAGGCATAATGGACTTTTCTCTTTGATAGTAGTTAGAAAGCATGTCATATAAAAATAAACCAATAAGATCAATAATATTTTAACTTTAGAAGTTTCCAAATATGTTAGCTTCTTAAAACCAAAAGCATTTTCTTTTCACAATGAGATTCTATTTCAAAATCTGCAGCCATGAACACATATTTATACACTGACAGCTATATATCTGGCTTTAAGTGAATGGTTAAATGGAGTTTGTAAGAACCATTGTCCCTGTGTTTTGAGTACTGTAAATTTTTGTCATATTTTATTATCTTTAAGTAGTTGTATAGTCATACAAAAATATTAGTTTGTGAGTACAATGCATCCTTGTTATACTGTAAATCTTGGTGAAGATAAAAAAATAAATGTATTGGAAGTATATCCACTTAGAAACTTGGTACGATGCTCAATCATTAATTTTTATGCCCCAACTAGAGTAAGCAGACCATTTTTTTACAGGTTATGTCTCACCAATAAAAAAGATTTTTTAAGAGTGTGAAATTCACAAGGGGAAGATCACATGAAGTCAACATTAACACACAGTCAAATGCATTCAACTCAGACCTTTATTTCTTAGAAACTCTCAAGAAAAAAAGTGAATGAAGCAAACCAAAATTACTCAATTTTTGTTTCAGAACAATTACGTTCAGTCATTTTAAAAATAAATAAAAGGTGATTATGGACACAGTAACGCATACCAAAGCTTTGTTGCTAGCTAATGGCTATCATTCCTGAACAATATGATTGTAGATAACATATTGGAACAACGAATGGTTTTCAGTGTCACCACTTGGCTATATGGGGGAAAATTTTTACCCTTTAATGAAAATAAATGGAACAAACATTTGCTATCACTGAGAATTCTTTTTTTTTTTTTTTTGGTCAGTCATGGGGCTTGAACTCTGGGCCTAGGCACTGTCCCTTGGCTCTTCAGCTCAAGGCTAGTGCTCTACCACTTGAGCCACAGCACCACTTCCTCATTGAGAATTCTTCACATAGCCCTACATGATAAATGTTCTCAAGATTATCAAACTGTAAAAATTAGAATCTCAAAGTATTTCTGAGGAAATATAGAACAAGGTAAGTCGTCATTTCATGAAACTAAGAGGCTCAAATTGTTTTGTAACTTGAAAAAAATCATTTTTTTTCAATTCCAATTTCTGCATTAATACATAAAGTACTTAATACTAAAGTACATTAATACTAAACTATTTATTTGGTATATGTGTTGTCTTGAAGTCTATGGTCAGCCCTATCATACATGCACTTTAAAAACAAGAAGTACAAATAGATTCTGGGGTAGTATTGCTCTTTTTGAATACATTCTTCAACTTTATTCTGCCATACTGGCATAATGAATAGTGCTATTGCTGTTTAAGACATAAAACAGCTGCATTTCTAATTTTGGCAGATTATGAGAGATTTTTATATGGGTTGCATGTTAAAAGCAAATAAGCAACATGCCAACCAGCAGAATAAGAGTGCTGGGCAGATGGCAGCATGCCTGAGACATTGAACTGAAGTGATGTGCCACCAATCATGGGACATCGAAAAGGGGCATTTGGCAGCTTCTCAAGTGAAACCTGGTCTTTTATATCAAGCAACAGAAATCCATAACTATGAAGACTTAAGATGGTCATCAGCCACCAGCTGGCCTTCAGTTGCCATTTTAACAAGGAAAGCCTGCAATGACTATTTCATTTATCATGATAGCATATACAATTCTACCTTTCCATCCTTACTTCATACAGGCTCTTCTGCCCAATTGTGCATGCATGAGTGTGTGAGTGTGTGTGTCTGCCTGTTATCTGTCTAACTATGGACACAAAGTATATGGTATGATAAATGCAGGACAACCATATCACTGCATCAGAAGTTTAAAGGTATCCTGGTATTCATTATAGTAAAAAGGAGAATCCATTTATAGTACAAAATACTCTTGATAAAATTAGTCTTCAATATTGATCAATACAATTCTAAAATTGTATCCAAGATATAAATTTCTTTCTTACTTTTTTTTTTTCTGCTGGTCACAGGGACTGAACTCTGGGCCTGAGCTCTGTCCCTCAACTTTTCAGCTCAAGGCTAGCGCTCTACCACTTGAGCCACAGCACCACTTCTAGTTTTTTCTGCTTATGTGGTGCTGAGGAATTGAACCCAGGGCCTCATGCCTGCAAGGCAAGCGCTCTACCACTGAGCCACCTTCCCAGCCCCCAGGATATAAATTTCATTCAAACTTACATCCTATCACTAGAGCTTGCATCAGAGCAAGCATCATTTATTTGTTGTTAAATTGATCTTCGAAAGGTTTTTGAGTCAAAATCAGCATCCAATTGTGACAAAGTTATACAAATGTATTTTTATAAATTTCTAGTATTGACATGCTATTTAAAACTTTCTTTCCTTAGATAAAATCCAGCACCTCTCACTACTATAATGATAATGGTATGTAATGGAACAAGTTTCATGCCATATGATAATGGTATGTAATGGAAAATCTATATACCCTATGATAAAGCTTTCCATCTATAGTTTCTCATATCCTAGGAAATGAATGCAGTCATTGAGTTAATATAATGGCCAGCCTTCAGTTTGAAGATGAGGAAAAAATTTTTTTTAATGAAATACTAAATAGCTTTCCCAATCCCTCAGAGCTAGTAAATGAAGCAGCCAAGAACTTGATGTAAATTTTATTTAGCAAACAATGTCATATTTTTAAAAAAAAATCAGTGAATCATGGAGAAACTAAAGATTGAACCACATACAAAAATTCATATAGTAAAAGAAATACAGTATTGATATGTAATACCACAGACGTTGGGCCCTGGTGGCTCATGCCTGTAATCCTAGCTACTTAGGAGGCTGAGATCTGAGGATCACGGTTTAAAGCCAGATGGGGCAGAAAAGTCCATGAGACTCTTATCTCCTGTGGCTCAAGTGATAGATAGCTCCCCTTGAGTTGATAGAGCTCAGGGACAGAGCCAAGGCCCAGAGTTCAAGATCCATGACTGACAAAAAAAAAAAAATAGCAACAGATGCAGATTTGAGAACTTGAGGCCAAAACAAAAACAAAAATTATCAATGGGGCTGTTGTTTCTTTGAGGATTTGTTTTTGGAGGATTTATTTTTTTTGAATTCTAAGTATACTTTAGATATGAGGCCCTTGTCTGTTATATGGCTAATAAAGATCTTTACTCAGTCCATGGGCTTTCTATTGATCTTACTAGCTATGTCCTTTGCCATGAAGAAGCTCTACAGTTTAATGCAATCCCATTTGTCCAACCTTTATTTTGATAATATGGTATATATATATATATATATATATATATATATATATATATATATATATATATATGGTATATATATATATATAATGGAATTCTATGCTTCCATCAGAAAGAATGATACTGCCCCATTTATTAGGAAATGGAAAGACTTGAGAAAAACCCTATTAAGTGAAATAAGCCAAACCCAAACAACATAGGTCCCATGGTTTCCCTCATTTGCAATGATTAGTATACATCTAGGATAATTTTATCAAATAAGCAGAAAGGATCAAAAGCTATGTACATATGACCATATAAGATGATGCTAAATGAAATGAACCCCAAGATATGGACACGAAGTCTTTCTTTGTTGTTGCAGTTTTTAATGTGATATTTTTGTTCCTTCTTTTTTTAATTGTGAAAATATTGTACAGAGGGGTTACAATTACATGGGTAAGGTAATGAGTGCATTTCTTATCAAACATTGTTGCCTCCTCCTTTGTTTCCCTTTCCCATCCCTTCCCATCCCTGCCCCCCCTCACCCCGCGCCAAAGTTGTAAAGTTCATTTTTCAACATAACATCTTGTACATCTCATTGTTGCAATGGGTCCACCTGTAGATTTTTGGTTTCTTTTGTATGTTCTTCCCCTCTATGATCCCCTGTTGTCACTGTACTTGGTTTTGGTGTCCTGCATCTTGTATACACATTTGTCTCATTTGGGGAGAGGAAGGGGAATAACAAAAAGCTGAACAGGACACAGGATGACCCATTGCAACAATTATACCTTCAAGGCACTATACTGGAAATGAACTTTACAACTTCAGGGGGGTGGGGAGGAGGGAAGGAATAGTGGGAGAACAACAAGGGAGGGGGTAACAACGCTGGATAAGAACTGTATTCATTGCCTAGTTCATGTAACTGTAACCCCTCTGTATAGCATCTTTACAATAAAATAAAAATTAAAAAAATTAGTTGCTGTAAGAGGGATACCAGTCACAAATGAAAAAAGAGTTTTAGCCTAGTATTAGTGGCTCACTCCTGTAATCCTAACTACTCAGTTACTTGGGAGCTGACATTTTCTAAGAATTGCAATTCAAAGCCAGCCTAGTCAGAAAAGTCTGTGAGACTTGTTGGTCCAATTAACCACCAAAAATCTAGAAGTGGAGGTATGGCTCGAGGTACAGCATTAGCCTTGAGGAAAAGAGCTCAGGTCCTGAGTTCAAGCCACAGAACCAGCACAAAAACAACCTCCCACCCCCCCCCAAAAAAAACCAAGAGTTTTAGGGGCATAACTGAAGATGTTCTACTAAAGAAATCATGGAGTGGTAAAATGAAATTTTTCCATGAAATTTATGCAATACATATGCTGCCAAAAATTTGTTATGCTACTGATAACTCCTCTCAGTAGGCCAGTGCAGTGAAAGTATTTCTTCAGAATGTGTATATACAAACAGTGTTATCCAAGTTTCTGTCTTTGGGGTGACATAACTACTCTGTTCAATTGAACTTTGTTCTGGGGATTTACTCAGGGCCTTTTGTTTGACAGGTAAGTGCTCTCCCACTTGCATTATGTCACCAGACTATTGCTTTTAGCTTTTGTTTGTTTGTTTGTGTCAGATAGGTTCTTATGCTTTTGTTCTAGGTGACCATAAACCACAACTCTCCTACCTTCACCTTTCAAGTACTTGGGATTACATGAACCATGCTTGGCTTGTTTCTGAGATAGAATCTAAGAAGCTTTTGCTGGCTAGGAACTGTAACCCTCCTCTTCCAACCTCTCAAGCAACAGAGATTTCAGGTATGTAGCACTCACCATGCTCAGCTCAATAGAACTACACTGGATGTTGACAATGAAGCTACCAGCCTTGTGTCCATTGAATACTTGAAATATAGCCAGTATGCCTCAGGAAATGAATTTGAATTTATTTAATTTTAATTAACAAATGTAAATATCCAAGTGTGGGCACTGGCTACCACAGTGCACAGAGCAGTTGTAGAGGAATGACTGGATTGTACATCTCTCAACCAATTCTTGCTATACAATTTCACATTCTTATAATAGATGGACAAAAGAAAACCTAAATATTTTGATTCTCTAGCTCATACTTATAACACAAGAATTCTGTGTTGTCCAATACAGAAGAAAACTATTGTTTTTTTTAAGCAACTATCAGTGTGAAAAAGCGGTCTCTTCACAGAATAGACTCCAAGAAATACCTATAAACAATACAATATTATTGCCTAAAATGATTTTTATCACTTTCAGGTACTTTAACATCTATATCAATATCTCAAAACTTTCAAGGTATAATTTTTAATATAGAATGTGATCCTTTTCTGTAATCCCCAAATAATTCACTCAAAGAGAGGAATAAAGTAGTTAATAAGATTTGGATTGAAGGCTATATGTGTACTCAGAATTAGAGAATATGCTTAGTATATAAAATGGTATAGATTGCATTTTCACCACCAGCATGTGGTTTATAACCCAACTCTTGTCTAAAAAGCAAAAACAACAAACTATTATCTTACTGTCATATTTTCTACATAGTGGATCACACCTACAATGCTGTTTAGCAGGGGGCTGAGATATGAGCACAGCTCATGTGGGGAAGTTGATGAGACTCCTATCTCCAGTTAATCACCAAAAATCCATAAGTGAAGCTGTAGCTCAAGTACCAGCCTTTAAGGAAATCCTAAGGGACAAAGGTAAGACCCTGATTCATACCCTAAAACAATACAAAACAACCACAAAAAACCCTCAAAGTCCTTTGAGTCCCAAATGTGATTAAGAGTCTTATGCATGAGAATGTACTCTTCCAATTCTACACTAAGAAGAATGTATTACTAATTTGGAGGTTCAATGTGACCAGACAGTACATGTGTCGTGTGGCTTACCTTGCCCTTATGTTCTGTTCCAGTTTATCTGGATTAGTTTTAATACTGTCCTCAATTAGCACAGTAATGGATGAAAAGAGAAGAGAAGGGCAGACTTTGATTTCTGGCTGGATATCTACTTGCCAGATGGTGAAGAACCAGGCCTTCGGCTAATTCTCTGTGTACAGGGTAGTTTGATACGTTCTTCCTGAAAACCATGGAATGTACACTTGGGAGATCTATGGAGATTTAGACTTTAGTTGTGGTGCACATGACTCAATTTTCCTGTAGGTCTCGCCAGCTGACCCTTAGGCTAAGACAGCTGTGTTGCTGCACGGATAAAGCCACAGAGCTCTAGAGTGGTGTAGCAGGGGAGGGAAGGAGGATGACAGGGTAGTGAGAGGCAGGAGGAGAAGGAGAAAGGGCGGCAGGAGAGGTCAGTCGGAATCTTAGGATGTAATTCTAACTCCTTCCATACTTTTAAACAAATGCCAGAGTCTGAGGCCAGCTTCAAAGCCACCCAAAGAAAGATCAGTGCAGCAATGGAACTATGAGGTTCCACAGAGATCATGAATAACCTGAAAACCCTAGTTAGTGTACTATTGGGGGTGGAGGTACATCAAAAAGAAATAACTACTCAATACATTTTAGAAAAGAAAAACACTATTTAGGAAGAAGAAAACAATGGTTAGGAAGACTGATTAAGGGAAGAATGGATTGGGCTTGGTAGTAAAACAAGTACCTAACTATGCTGATGAATTAGACAAGAAAATGTAATTGCTATTTTATGAACTATGTCTCCTTTATGGGAGAAACATTATGAAAGATAGTGCAGTGTTTTGAAATAAGGACTATTTTTCTAAAAGGAAACAATTTCTGAAAAAAGACATAGCTTTTGTCAATATGTAAGAGATAGAACAAGTCTTGAATAAGAAAGCTAGTAAGATGATAATACTAAATTTAGGAATAGATTAGGTTAAGGACAGCATTGAAATTCAATTCCCACAGCAAAGCAGCAATTTTTGAGTATCATATACAGAATGCCAATTTAATCAATCTTTTGTCAATTTGTTCATTGCACTAATTTAAGCATTCATTTTTTCCTCAAAATATGATACTGATTACATGTGAGATACCTGATTCTTAGTATTCAAATATAAACTATAAACTTAAGTGGTTGCCTCTCTTAAAAAATGTGCATTTCAGGGAGATGTAGGTAGAGAGATACCTAAATATCTCACATTTCTCAGATGTCTTATGAAATGGTTTATATTCAGTCTTATGAAACCTAAAAGTCAACTCTTCATAGGAAATAGACCAAGACTTGGAGAAACAAGATGATTTGCAGCACACTGTATACAAAAATGAATGGCAGCTTTAAGACTAACACTAAAGTCTTGACTGGAAATCAAACTGAAGTTGTGTATAGTTAAACTGTGTCAGAAAAATGATACATATTATATATGTAAGCAAATATATGTAAGACACTTATAACAATGCCTGAATGTTCAATGTCTTTATGTTACCACCACAATTATCACACCATTTTGCCCATTCACATTGCCACAGAAATGCATAATGTAGCTACACATAAAGTAAGTCTTCACAGAACTGTCTCCATTAGGGCTGTTCTTACTCTCCATCTGACATGGAGAGTATGTCCCCTCTGCCTTGGCATACAGAAGAGCTTGGGAGAAAAGGTAATGCACTACTGTGTCATATCTTCCTGGAGAACCCATAAAGAGGCAAGGAGAATTCCAAGTGCCATATATAGACTAAGGTCATGAGTTTTGAGAACAGTGAGAAGTCAATGCAAACACTCCAAACTGTCTTCATTCTCATTTCCACACAATGGCTTAGTGTGGGATTAAGAAACTAAAACTGAGCATACTTGAAAGATAAGAATGAAGATAAATTAATATAACCTATAAGGGAGATGTCACACTGACCATAAACCATGAGTACAGAACACCCCACCCCGCCAGTTTCATTTATGCAGCTTCATTTCATGCACTTTTAGTTATTCACAGGCAATCATTTAATGGAAGTATTTGATAGAAATTTCCAGAAACAGTTTATAAACACTACGTTGAATACTATTGTGATTAATATGATAAAATCTCTAACCATCCAGCAGCATTCCACACAGGACAAAAGCCATCCCCTTACACAGAGTATGCAGCATGTTGAATACATTGCATGCCTATTAGTAATGGTTTCTTAGGATAAGTCTCAGACATAAGTTAGACTGTCTGAGTATGGCAGGATGTATGTTCAAGTAACCCCCATGTATGTTACAATATCTACATCATTCACCTATTTCATTCTATCTTAGTTAACACTGTCTCATGTCACATCATCACAAGGATTAATTCTGACCAGTAAGGTATGTAGAGAAAGACAACATCCATACAAATTCTATTACTGTATATTATAATTATTTTATTTTTATAATTATTAAGCTCCTATGATTTCTAGTTTATAAATTAATCATAAGTACGTGTGTTTTTAGAGGAACTATTAATGGTCTTATGGCTTCAAGCATCAAATGAGGGCTTAGGAGGCCATTCCTATAAACAAGAGAAAACTTTGTATAGTCATATAATCTTGCACTTAAATTTTCCGTTGTTACAAAAACAAACATACTGATTATTTGTAGCTATTGTTGAACAGCAATTTGCAGCAGTTAGACTGGGGCACTTAGATGTCTAAACACAACTAAAAAGAATTATACTTTGAGTATTAAAGGCCAGATTTTCTACAACTTTAGTTACCAAAGCTATATATATTAAGGCTGGGGAAGAGCTCTGAATGATTTATGTTGCTATTCTCTTTGAGGGAACTGAGGTTCACACACAGCGCCTCCCTTTGGCTAAGCAGTCACTCTTACTACTGAGCCTCACTTCCAGCCCTAGTCTTGTTTGTTGTTTTTTGAGATAGGTTTTCACTTCCTTCCTGGGTGCATAAGCTCTATTTGTTAGCCTTCCTGTCTAGCTAGAACAACAGAAATCTTCCACCTTATCCAGTTCCCCACTATTAAGGGGTCTTGTTAACTTTTCTGTTCAGTCTGGCTTTGAAGTGCAATCCTCTCAAAATCAGTCTCCCAAATAGCTAAGATTATAACCACAAGCCATAGGTGCCTGGCTAATTCTGTTTTCTTAAAAGTACACTCAACTCTTTATCATTTACTCAGGAAAATTACAGTGAGGTGATCTAACATGCCACTCTTTTTCCCTCCTACTTGTATTTCAGAAAGGCATAAAAGATTGCTAAGGAATGTACCAAATCTAAAAGATAAAGATATACACCTGGCCTGATAGCACATAAATCAGTAATTTACTTTCTAAAAAAGAAAGGAGGGCTTTACTAGAATGATGCTATATTTTTCTGACTTGTTACAGTAATGAATCTTAGGAAGAAAAACCATGGCTTTCAGGAGACTACTTTAGTTTTCATTAGGGTTGGGGTCCTGAATAAGAAGTAGCACTACTACTTTATTTCATATTGGACATTAATCCTCGACAAACAAGAGTCCTCACGGTTTTCTTAACCTGATTGCAGTTTCAGTAGATATGTTAAATGCTTATATTCATTCATTAGCAGGATAATAATGACATGGTAATGAAAATAATATAGACAAATCTTGAAGCTTTTTGTTGTCTTCTCTTCTTATAAATATTATAAGTGGTTCCTGGAAATATAAATTGCCTTACTGCAACAAGTGTTCAACAACATTTCTGTCCACTAGTCCTAGATGAAGAGCTGAATTGTAGTGGAGGTGGTGTGAAACTTGGCCGAACACTTAGATCCAGGCTCAGTACCACCCTATTTCTCAAGATGTAAGCAATTAAAGTTACTATCTTTTTAGATGTCTGACTTCTCTACCTCCAAGACAAAGTTATTCAAATAAAAAATCCATTTCAAAAGCTGATGATTTAATCAAAAATGATATTTCTTCTTCTCCCCTTCTTTTCTATGGATCAATTCTCCCTCTCAATGTGAGGGAAGCAACCAATGTGAAGAGACCTGTCTCGCTTTCAGAACAATTTTTCCATGCAATGACCCAGTGAAACACTGTGTATTGCTAGAGTAGCACTTGCCAGATGCTCAGAGGAGACAGAATGTATCCTGGGATAAAGCAAACTTGGGAAGTAGTTTTGGAAAGTGCCATTTCATAATAGTTTATACCAAAATTCTGAAGAGTATGACCATGAAGATTTATTTTTAACACTGTGTAAGCTAAAATTTTTCTGAGTTATCAGACCAGGCTTTTGGAGAAAGGCAACTTAGAGGGTGAGGAGAAGAAACAACATTATAAATAACATTTATTACATGCTATAGCTGGTATATCTAGAAATGCTATCAAGAGCTTAATTTATTTTATTTTTTGTAAAACACTACAATGTAGGCACCAGTATTACCTTCACTTTACAGACAAGGAAACCAGGAACAGAAAGTTGAAATATCTGGTATTGACAGAAAACACAACGAACAGAGAAAAATGAAACAAGATGTTCTGGTTGTAGAAATACCCAATTGCTGTGCATGCCACATCACTTGCAGACTGAAAACCACACAGAATCCATGTGACAGGAGGATGAGTAGTAGATGCTTTCATCTACTACCCATGAATAAAAGCACAAAAAAAAACCCTGTAAGCCAAGGTTTTGCAATTGCATAAAATCACAAAGTAAATCAGTGTTACTACATACGTAAGTCATCTGTTCTTTATTCTCTCTAGAAAGTAACCAAACTGCATGGCAAACAAAAAGGACAAGACTCAGGATGAAGATGAGAAAATGTCACAGCTCTTAGGTGTCCAGAGCTTTCCTTAGTATCATCACTATCTCCTCTCCATCATCAACTACAGAATAATCATTATGTGTTTAAATTCATCCTAAAACACAGACCTCTCTGTCACATCTCCAGTTCCTGTGTCACTTCCTGAACACTAGAAGCCCGGCCTTCAGCACTAGCTTCCTTGACAGTGTGGAACCCAAAGCAAAAGCAGGTTTCTATGAAAATTATGATAGTACAGAATCTATCTTAAAGATATACCAGAAACAAACAAACAAATGTGTGTTTTTACCGGAGGTAAAGGAAGGGAAGGTTCAACATTTAGCTTTCCAACTTTAAATTATCTTTAAATAATCTATCTTGCAGAATTCTTGTCTGTTCTTCACTGAACCACCTAAAAGTTATCCATACCAGCAAACACAAATAATTATGAACCAAGTATAAAGCAAACAAAAAAAGACTTAAGTCATATAAATATAGTCCTGTTATTCATTTGTTATGCTATGGCTGAATTAGTGGGCTTTGATAAGAGATCCATCAGGAAGAAGACTTTAAATTCTATGAATTTTTACAGTTCAGTACCATATCCTGAACTTCACTTTGGCTTCAGTAAGAGAAACTTCCATTTGTAAGGTTTCTTAATTTATAATAATGCTAATCTTTTGCTTAACAGACAAGAGGAATTGGCCAGTGGTGGAAATATGTTTGGTGAGAAACTTCTACTAAATTATTATTTTATTTTGCATAAATAATCTATCCACTCCTGAGCAATCTTTTCCTGGCTTATTGAATATAAATGTACTAATTCTCATAAACCATGATCTTCAAAAAGAAAGGAGGTGCTATTGTTTTTAATGTATCTAAAATGAACTATGTGATTTTTTTTTTATTTCTCTTGTATGTCCTTCCCCCAAGGTATAACCCCTGTTTTCACTGTACTTGATGACAGTGCCCTGCATCTTGTATATCCATTTTTTCTAATTGGGGGAGGGGAAGATACATAACAAAATGCTGAAACAAGGATACAGGATGACCCATTGTAACCATGAATGTACAGGACATTATGTAGAAAACGAACTTTACAACTTTGGGAGAAGGGGAGAATTAGGGAGGTGGGGAGGGAAGGGATGGTAGGGGAAAAAGAACAAAGGAGGAGGTAACCATGCTCGATAGGAAATGTACTCATTACCTTACTCATGTAACTGTAACCCCTCTGTACACTATTTTTACAATAAAATAATAAAAAAATAAAATAAATTTTAAAAAAGGAAAGGAGGGAAAAACAATTAGCAGATTAGCCAGGAGCAACCTGTTTGGTTTATAACTTCGAAAGCAGCTAAGAAATGATAGACACAAAGAAACATAGATTTCATGGTTTCCCTCATTTGTAATAATTAGCATATGTTTGAGATAATCCTGGCAGATGAGCAGAATAGCTTAGTAGCTATGTAGTACACATGATCATTTAAAATGATGATGCTAAGCAAAAGAAACTCCAAGACATGGAAACAAGAGGCTTTTCTTTGTTATTGCTGTTTTTAATGAATTATGTGATTTCTTTTTTCTTGTGGTTTTTTTCCCCTATAGTTTATCCTCTGATGTCACTGTATGTGATGTTGGTGCCCTTGGCATTGTGTATACATTTATCTGAATTAGGGAAGGGAAGTGGATCAACAAAATGGTGAGACAAAGGACAAAGCACGAACTAAGGCAACAGCAATACTCACAAGACAATATGTTGGAAATGATCTGTACAGCTTGGTTAGGGGGAGATCAGGGTGTAGGGAAAGTGGAAGAAAAATGAGGAAGGGCGTAACAAGTTCGTCAAGAAATGTACTCACTACGTAAAATAACACCTCTGTACATCACCTTGACAATAAAATTAAATTAAAAAATAAAAGATGATAGATAATTGCATTAAAAAAGAAGAAAAAAAGATATAGCAAAATGAAATTTCTAATGTTATCTGAAGACATGAAGTAAATGTTGAGGCTTTCTCAAACATATTTTGCATAGTTTTTCTCTCATTTTAACTGCAGTCCTATGTCAGACTGCTCTCAACTTCCTGTTGGTGAAACATTAAAGAATCAAATTATGTTTATATAAAATTATAATGTAAAATTTAATTTGTAATAAGATAAGGAAAACTCAGGGAAACAGTCTTCAAGAGGAAATTTTCCACAGCTTACTGACAGTATGAAATTACTGTGGTAGGGCTGGGAAGGTGGCTCAGTGGTAGAGCGCTTGCCTTGCATGCATGAGGCCCTGGGTTCGATTCCTCAGCACCACATAAGCAGAAAAAAAAAGCCGGAAGTGGTGCTGTGGCTCAAGTGGTAGTCCGCTAGCCTTGAGCTGAAGAGCTGAGGGACAGGGCCCAGGTCCAGAGTTCAGGCCCAATGACCGGACTCAAAAAAAACCAACAAAAAAAAGAAAAGAAAAGAAATTACTGTGGTCCACAGGAAGAAGAAAGCCCAGTGTTTTGGGTTCCTGACCCTTGCTCACTGTAGTTTAGATGAAGGTGATCATTAACCACATCTCCAGGGACTGACACATGAATAAGGTGCTCCAACTTGTCCACAGGGTTGGGGAAGAACAGTTCCATGTGCAAGCTCATGTTAACCTTCGGGCCTGAGGTGTCCTAGTAGCATTTGTTTTGTCTCACATTATAATCAGTATAATGTTGTCCACTTCACAGATAATAATTCTTATTCTTGGTCATATCAATAAAGACCTAAACTTCAGCCCTAGAAATATTTAGTATTGCCAGGCACCAATGGCTGAAAACTTCGTAGGAGGCTAACATCTAAGAATTGTGTTTTAAAGCGAGACCAGGCAAGAAAGAATATATAAGACACATATCCAATTAACCACCAAAGAACCTGTGGTTCAAATGACAGAGTACAAACCTTGAGCACAAGAGCTCAAACATAGCACCTAGACTCTGAATTCAAGGCCCAGAACTGACATAAAAAATTAGTATTATGGGCTGGGAAGGTGGCTCAGTGGTAGAGCACTTGCCTTGCATGCCTGAGGCCCTGGGTTCCATTCCTCAGTACCACATAAGCAAAAAGAAAAAAAGCCGGAAGTGGCACTGTGGCTCAAGTGGTAGAGAGCTAGCTTTGAGCTGAAGAACTGAGGGACAGCGCCCAGGCCCAGAGTTCAGGCCCCACGACCGGACCAAAAAAAAAAAAATTAGTATTATGTTATCAGTATTATATAGAGAAATATTTTTAAAGCAAATTATTATTTTACATAAGTAGTACTTCTAATCTGCTGGCTATCAGTCATTCAATAAGATCATACATGCTTACTGAGACTCTCCTATCTATGATTTTAAAGAAGGATGGAAACAAAAATTACTGGGAAAAGATGCGTCTGTATTGAGCCAAACAGGCAAAGGGATATATCTAGCAGTCAGTCACTTGAGGTTCTGGAAGGGGAAGGGCAAAGTGGATAGTATTATAATTCAGATTACAGACATAGAAGGCCATGGTAGGGTATAAGAGGATACAAGTCCACTAAGACTGCACCAAAGTGATGTAAGACATACATAAACGGGCCACATGCCAGAGGAAGGGACAGGAAATGAATAGAAAATGCAGTTTAAAAGGGGTAGTGCAGGTGTGTGTAGCAACAAGAAAGAGAAACAGCCTACAGATAGAGAAAGAATACCACCAAATAAAGACCTTGGTTACAGCTAAAAGCCTTGACTTGAGGTCAATCACCACAATGTAATTTGATAAAGAGAGATAAATAAACCAGACTTCTTTGGACTAGAGGGAGGATGCTATAGAAAAGAACCCAAAACACATTAGGGAATGCAAAGAAAGTCATTTCATTCAATTCCTTAACCACAAATGGAGTTAAATAGCATATAAAGCCTCTTGGATTGAAGAGAATTAAGCATTACCTTCAGCAACCTCAGCTGCAAGCAAAGCATAAAGACAAGGAGGAAGAAAAAACTACGAGGCATTGGTCCACAATTTAAGGCCTAAAAATTGTTTGGGAAACTGTAATCCTAGGGTATGCATGCCTGTAATTTCAGCACTCAAGAGGCTGAAGCAGGAAGATTGTGAGTTTCAGGCCAGTATGAGATCCATACTGAGATCCTATTCTCAAATAAATAAACTTTAAAAAATGAAAAACAAAGCATGTGGAAGACATACAAGTAATAGTGACATGCACAGAAGGCATGGGAAATTTTTAAAGCTATATTTAATTTTATTGAGTAAATCACAAAATTATTAAGCATTACTGGGAGATGAACTTGGAAAACAATGCTGTTAACATGTATGTAGATATGCAAAAGTATCTATCTACCCTCTATTCATCAATCTAATCTATCTAAACCTGAGTATATAACCTGCCCAAAGACATGTATCAAAATAGATTTAGGCAACTGAATAACTTAAGGCTTCAGTGACATTAGGGAAGTGGGATAATATGGTGCCTAGTTACAAGTGGTCTGATACAACATGGCTCCCTTTTGATATCCAGAAAATAGCTTGTAAGAACAAGAGAGCCCTTCTGAAGCCCTAATGTTGAGGGAATGGGCAAGAGAAGGCACTATTCTTACATGCCTTGTCAGCATGTTTTTAAAGGAGTCACTTGCTTTGCTGGATTCTCCCCTTTCCCCTGACACTTTCTTATAGCAGCAGGTCTGTCAAAACTGGTGAGTAGACATGGCATTTTTTAAGTTTCCTCACATAAGTCAATGTTCTCTTAGTCTTGCTGTTATGTCTGGCTACATTTGGAGCAGTAACAGATGACTTTAGTGTCACTGGTTTTGAACTCTGCCTTTGTTTCTTTGCTGTTCATGTCTTTTTGTAAGCAATTGTGGCCAAGACAGAAAAGTAGAATCTCAAAGGTGGATGGAGTGGAAGAGGAGCATAAACACAGGGAGTTTCTTTATTTGTAAGGAAAGGAGGGAAAAACAGAGTGACTCTGCATTTGATAATGAGACTATAGAGGTATAGCAGTCCCCACCTGGGGAGAGCAGAAAGGGGTAACTGGTGCTGGTTTCAAATAAAAATATGCAGCCTTCTCCCACAAACACACTCCACACAGGTTGTATTCAATTTGCCTATTACTATTAAATAAGTATTTGATTGCAAAACTAAAAATGGAAAAAAATAAATTTAGAAATACTATTTAAGAAATGTGAATATATATGGACAGTGTCACAGGAAAAAACATTCCTAAAGAATATTATATTACTTTCAAAGCATCCTGGTTGGGAGATTAATATGAATTATGATGAGACTATGATCCAATGCCAGTTTCCTTGAATAATTTACGCCAAGCTGCCCCTAGTGTTCAGAAAAAGGAAACTTAAAAAATGTCCCTCCCCCACAGTATAACAACTGTTTTCACTGTATTTGATGTTGGTATAATTAGGGGAGGGGAAGGGAAAAAAACAATTGTTGAAATAGGGATACAGATTAACCCATTGCAACAATGAGATGTACAAGACGCTATGTCAAAAAACGAACTTTACAATTTAGGTGGGGGTGGGGGGTTGGGGTAGAGGGTGGGAGGTGTAGCTGAGGAGGTATAAGGGATGGCAGGGGAAAAACAAAGGATGAGGCAACAATGCTGGATAAGAAATGTACTCATTACCTTATTCATGTAACTGTAACCCCTTTGTACAGTATTTTCACAATAAAAACAATTTTTTAAAGACAAAAAAAAAAGAACCCCATGGAATCCACTCTCAAGGTACTTGAGCTGATTGGAAACTTTGGCAAATTAGCAGGGTATAAAATTAACCCCCAGAAATCAGTGGCTTTCCTATATGCCAATAATGAGAAGAACGCAGCTGAAATTAGGAAAGCAACCCTTTTTGTAATAGCCCCACAAAAAATAAAATACTTTGGAGTTAGCTTAACAAAAGAGGTGAAGGACCTCTATGACTAAAACTTTGAAAACCTGAAAAAGGAAATTAAAGCAGAACTAAGCAAGTGGAAAACCTCTCATGCTCCTGGATTGGGAGGATTAACATCATGAAGATGGCAATATTGCCAAAAGCTATCTACAAATTCAATGCAATACCTATCAAAATTCCAACCTCATTCTTCAAGGAAATAGAAGAGGCAATCCAAAAATTCATATGGAACAATAAAAGACGCCGAATAGCAAAAACAATCCTTAGCAGAAAGAACAGCTCTGGAGGAATATCAATTACAAATTTCAAACTCTACTACAAAACCATAGTAATAAAAACAGCCTGGTACTGGCACAAGAACAGATTTGAGGACCAATGGAATAGGACTGAAGACCCAGAAATTAACCCACCTAACCTTTGAAAAGGTATCTAAAGAAATAGAATGGAAGAAAGACAGCTTTTTCAGTAAATGGTGCTGGCAAAATTGGTTATGCACTTGTAGAAAACTAAAACTAGATCCATATATATCACCTTGCACCATAATCAATTCCAAATTGATTAAAAACCTCAAAATAAAAGCAGACTCCCTGAAAACATTCCAGGAAGGAATAGGAGAAACTCTAGGTCTCCTTTGCACAGGCAAAAATTTTCTTAATAGAGACCCAGAAACACAACAAATCAAAGAAAGGTTGGACAAATGGGATTTCATGAAACTGCAGAGTTTCTGCAAGGCAAAGGACATAGCTAGCAAGATCAATAGGAAGCCCATGGACTGGGAGAAGATCTTCACTAGCCTCATACATACCTCATATGTCTCATATCTAAAATATACTTACAACTCAAAAAACTAAATCCCACAACAACAAATCCTCAAAGATACAACTGCCCAATAAGTAAATGGGCTAAAGACTTGAAGAGTATTCTGTGAAGAGGAAATAGGAATGGCCAATAGACACATGAAGAAATGCTCTAGCCATAAAAGAAATGCAAATCAAGACAACATTGAGATGCCACCGCACTCCAGTTAGAATGGCTATAATCAAGAAATCTAGTAACAACAGATGTTGGAGGGGATGTGGACAGAAGGGAACCTTACTACATTGAACAAGTGTAAACTTGTTCAACCACATTGGAGAACAGTATGAAGATTCCTCAAAAGACTCCACATAGAGCTTCCCTATGACCCAGCAATCCCACTTTTGGGCATTTACCCACATGATCACAAACAAGGCCATACTAAAGCTACCAGCACAACTATATTTATTGCAACATTATTTACCATAGCTAAGATATGGAACCAACCTAGATGCCCCTCAGTAGATGAATGAATGGATCAAGAATATGTGCTATAATGTACAAGTCATTATGTCGAAAACGAACTTTACAACTTTCGTGCCGGGGCGGGGGGGGGGGGGGGGGGGGCGCCAGGGAGGATTGAGGGGGGGCGAAGGGAGGATGGGAAGGCATAGGAAGGGGAAACTAAGGAGGGGGCTACAATGCTTGATGGAAATATACTCATTATCTTGCCCATGTAATTGTAATTCCTCTGTACAGTATTTTACATTAAAAAATAAATATTAAAAAAGAATATGCACTATATATAGATATAGATATATATACACACACACACACAATGAAATTCTATGCCTCCATCAGAAAGAATGACATCACCCATTTGTCAGGAAATGGAAAGACTTGGAAAAATTATATTAAGTGAAGTAAGCCAGGCCCAAAGAAACATAGGTCCCATGGTTTTTCTTGTTTGCAATATTTAGTACATGTCTACGTCAAACAGAGCAGGTCAAAGGCTATGTACATATGACCATATTAAATAATGTTAAGCAAAATAAACCCCAAGACAGGGACACAAGGGGTTTTTCCTTTCTTGCTATTGTTTTTATTGTACTTGTAATGCACTATGTGATTCGTTTGTTTCTTTTGTAAGATCTTCCCCCACAGTATAACCCATGTTGTCACTGTATTTGCCTGTGGTTTTCTGTATCTTGTATATACATTTTTGTAATTTGGGGGGGGAAGGGTATAGCAGAATGCTTAAATGGGGATGCAGGTTGACCCATTGTGATGATGAGATATACAGGACACTATGTTGAAAATGAACTTTACAATGTCAGGGAGGGAGGGAGGAGTTTGCGTGGGTAGGGAGGGGAAAAATCAAATGAGATGGTAACAATGCTCAATAGGAAATGTACTCATTACCCTACTCATGTAACTGTAACCCCTCTGTACAGTATCTTTACAATAAAAATAAATAAAACCCCAGTGAAACTAAAAAAAATGGCATGTCTAAAAAAAAAATGGCAGTTTTGACAGGCCTTGTGGTATAAGAAAATGTCAGAAGCACCAGAAAAGGGGAGAATCTAGCAAAGCAAGTGACTCCTTCAAAAGATTAGTAAAAACTAAGAGCTAGATATGAAAATCCCAGCTACTGAGAAAGCAAAGTATAGAAGGCAAACCCAGGCAATGTTAGTGACATCCTATTTCTAAAACAAAAACAAAATCGGTTAAACTGGGTTAAATGTAGAATTCAAGTGGTAAAGTGCTAGGTAAAGTATAGCATGCACAAGGCACTCAGTTCAATCTCTAAACTTTGCAAAAACAATAAGAACAAAAGGAACCACACCAAAGCTTTGGCTGCTTTGGTTTGTTTATTTGACAACTGGTCAGCCCTATGAACAACAGGAAAATGATGACTTTTATGAAGAAAGAAATTGTTTCATAACATCTAGTGCATCATGAGAATGTGGCAATCCCAGTGCTGCTTACAATGAAAATGAAGACAACCCATAGAGGTAAAAAGTGAACAGGGCTAACTCAAAGCAAAGTAAACAAAATGTAAATACCGAATAATAGTCACTGCACATTGCACGGTAGTACCTGGATTCTGAGCTGGAGGTGTTTAACTGATAGTATCTATCTGGCAAGCACAAAGGGCTGAGTTTAAACCCCAGAACTGCCAAAACAAAACAAAATAAAAACAAAGGAAAATGAGAAAAAAGGTCCAGAATATTTGAAGCTAATTGACTCCCTTTATTGAAGAACACAGCAAGCAACCAAGACCACAAGGGAAAAGCTACCAATGTCAACTGAGTTTCTCAGAAATGACTGTAATAAAAGCAACAACAATAATCCAAACAATCATCATCAATTGGACAACCATCACTGTTAGGAACCCTGCAGCAGCTGTTTAGTACTAGTTGTTTTTGTTTTAATTAAATATACCTTTTCTTTCTGTGTTGATAGGTAAAGCTGTATTTCAAACTTCCAAAGGAATATAAATGTGAACCAAGAAAAACACAGCATTCTCAAGGACTAAGTTAACCAGTGTCACCTGACATGACCTGACCTCATCTAACTCCTGAGCTTTTGGCTTCTTCTTTTGGTCTGGGCTTATTTCAGAGCTACTGTACTTTTGGCCCACATAAGTCAAGGTTTTCTTAGTCTTGCTGTTATTTTTTGGCTTCCAGGCACTCAGTACATTTGGAGCAGTGACAGATGCCTTTAGTGTTACGGGCTTTGCACTCTGCCTTGTTTCTTTGTTGTCCAGGTCATTTTTGAAGTGCTCAATTAAATACTGTGTGTGTGTGTGTGTGCGTGCTTGTGCGTGCGTGCATGTGTGTGTGTGTGTGTGTGTGTGTGTGTTGGGGGGAATGGGGACTGGGATGGAACAAATGTTAAGAGACATGATTGGGGGCAATACTGAATATGGGAAAAGCCTCTCTTCCAAAATAATTTTGAAATTTTATGTAGACAGAGCTACAATGGGCATATTTTTCTATGTGATCCTAATAGCAAGTACCTAAGAACTATCTCAATGGACAGACCGGATAAAAAGAATCCTACCTGACAAGACCACTTCAATCAGGTCCCCTTCCTGGATATCACTAGCTGTCTTCACCAGCTGCAGGATGTTTTCGGAGGTAGGGTCATGGCGGAAAAGAAGGATCTTATCATACATTCCGTAGAAACCACATTCAGGGAACTGTAAATACAAACATCACAATGGTATAAACATCACAACCCTCCTGGATATTTTGTTTAAAATACAAATAAAAAGTCAGGATATAAATACAAGCTAAAGGTAAAAGTTTAACATAGAATCTTCAAATGTATGAAAAGAAAAGAAAGAGTTCACATTGGTAAGACTCCATGAAGAGTGGGAAAAAATCCTGTACCCTAAGGGCCATAATGATCCAATGGTACCATAACTCACAAAGAAACAGAGCATGACTTAGGTTCAAAATGTTTCCATAGATGCCAAGATGGTCAAAGTAAGTGGGAAGGAGTAGGCATTTCCCCAGCCTACAGTTAGCAATGGCATAAAAATGGGAATTAGTTTATCATCATTTTAATATACTTATCTGAAAAAGCAATGACTAGATTGAACAAATTGAACTGTATAATATTGGATGGGGGGAGGGGAGCAAAAGCCCTATATAGATTCTTTGAATTAGGGGAGTGGGGGAAGCTAAGGAGACCACCCAAGTCTCCCTCTGCTGCTGCCCTGACCAAGTTCCATTTCCTTTTCCTGCAGTCTCTTTTGTCTGCCCCAGAAGCAGTATAGAAGGTCCATCTGGCCACACTCGGAACAATTTTCACTAAAGCAAAAAAAAAAAAAGGCAAATCTGTTATGTAGAAAGGAAGTGGGGTTCTCTTCTTGTATATGACTTTCTTACATAATTACTGAGGACAGTTAGCTTGTATACAAAGATACCCATCATGTAATAAAATAGATCCTGTCTCTCTTGATCCTGAAGCCAGTGATGGACCTGACACGTACATCAGTATACATTCTTCCATTGTCAGGTTAAAATGTTCAGAATTTCATATCTTCTAAAGATGAGTCCAACATATTGAAAATCCCTCTTTCTCTTATTCATAAAATTAGGAGCTATATTCATGAGAGCCTTTTGTATGAATTAAAAATAAATATACTCAGAATACTTTCTTCCTCCTAAGTGTCTGTGCTGATGACTAGGCTTAAAATGATTTCTGTATGTCACTTGGTAAAGTTGACTTTCCTAAAATAAGTAAAACAGCTGAAATGATTTCACTACTTCCTCTGTTCTAACTTAAAGAAAAAGATAAGAACTGGGGGCATGTTTCAAGTAGTAGAATGCTTGCCTAGCAATCTATCCTGAGTTCAAACACCAGGACAAAAAAGAGAGAGGAATAGGGAGAGGGAGAAGGGATTATAATGGATGTAAGGGCATATGACAATGAGTTTTGAGGCTGGATATGCATGCAGGAGACATCACAATCAATTTATGAAACATTTTCATCAACACCAAAAGTTTGATTGTAATTGATACTGCCCAAAATCTACTCTGTCACCATAGGTTTGCTTGTCAGCTGAAGAATTTCATAAAAATGAAATCATACAATGTATTTCATGTACTATTTTCTAGCTGGCTTACTTTGTTCATTGTTTTGATATTCATTCAGATATATATATATATATATATATATATGCTACACCAGTTTACTTATTAATACTGCATTTAATGGATACCACATAATTTTCCATTCACCCAAAAAATGTACATTTTATTCTGAATTTATGGCTAACTGAAGTAAAAATTGGGCAGGCATCAATGGCTTCTACCTGTAGTCTTAGCCACTTGGTACAAGGCCAATCCAGGCATAAAAGTTCACAAGATCCCATCACAATTCATAGATAGGTACAGTGGTACACATCTCCCATCACAAGCTATGGGAAAAGCTGAGATTTGGAAGGATCATTATACCAGGCCAACCAAATACCACTAAGACTCAATCTGCACAGAAGGAAACTGGATACAGCTGCATTTCCTGTGATCCAAGTAACAAAAGCAAACATAAACATAGGCAGAGAGCACTGTATTTGACTTTGGTACCTTGTGTATTATGTATACATTTATCTGAATTGGAGAAGGAAAGGGGAACAACAAAATGGTGATACAAAGGACAAAGGGCTAACCAATGCAACAGCAATACTCCCTATATTGGAAATGAACTTTACAATTTGGGGAGGTGAAGAAAGAAGGAAAAATGGGAGAAAAATGAGGGAGGGGATAACAATGTTTGACAAGAAATGTACTCACTCCCTTAGGTATGTAACTATAATCCCTCAGTACATTACTTTGACAATAAAATTAAATTAAAAAAATAGGCAGATAGCAGCTAAGCCATAGCAGCACCTCAGTCTTGAGGTGTTGCCAGCCTAGAGAGCATGAGGCCCTAAGTTTCTAGTAAGCACAAAGCCCTGAGTTTAAACCCCGGAACTGCCAAAACAAAACAAAATAAATTAAAACAAAGGAAAATGAGAAAAAAAAAAAGGTCCAGAATCTTTGAAACTAATTGATTCCCTTATTTCCTTTATTCAAAGGACATAGCAAGCAACCAAGGCCACAAAAGAAAGTAAAAACGGGGCAGGCATCAGTGGCTCCCAGAGAAGGAAGGGAGGGAGGAAGCCAAGGAACTTATTAACATTTATAAACAAGTGTTTTACTGGGCATATGCTACTTATTTCCTGTGGGAAGATGCCTGCCAAAACATTGCTAGGTCAGATTAATTTACATGTCTAGGCTCATGCCAATACATATTTACATTGTGTTTACTGTTGTAATCCTGGAATTAAGGTAAAATAAGCCTAAGCCCTCCAAGTTTTCTTTTCAAGGTCTTTTTTTTTTTTGTATATGTCCTGTTGATTTCCATGTGTGTTATAGAAACACATTATCAATTCCTAGAGGTAAATGTGCTTTGATATTTCAGATAGTTCACCAAACCATACAAAAATCCTTTTAAAGATAAATATATTTTAAAACTTGTAGTTTATTATGAGCAAGATGCAGTCCCTACCAGCTTCTCTTAAATTTACCTTAACTTGTCAATTTTAGTGAATGTGTCTCAGGTATATATAATAAATCTACCTATTAAGTCTTTAATATTTGTCTACTATATATATATATATATTTATAATACAATAGGTTTCTAATAATTGCCATAAAATTAAATTCTGCCTTTTAGTATGAAATTCTTATAAAAAATGAAAATCATAACTATAATATAGTAACAGTTTTAATATGTCACAAAAGTTATAGCCCGTATGTAAAACAGTTTCACCGCTACAAAAAAGTAATTCTCAGAGAACTCGGTCAACCACTTCCCTGGCAACCTCTATTTCTCAACACCAGGCCACTGTGCTCTGTCCCTATAATTTGGCTTTTCAAGGGTATTAGTTAAGTGGGACTAGGCAGTCCATTACTTTGAGCCAGGCTGTTTTTCACTCAGCATAACTAATAATAAGAATCCTTCATATTACTGTGCCACCATCCATTGTTTTTCTAGCGGTAGAGTTCTTCTCTGTTTGATGGATGTACAACAGTGTGACAGTTTTTGACTGCTATAAATTTTTAAACAGATTATATGTGAACATTATATTTTTCCTCTGAGGGAGGTGGTAGGTATCTAGACAAGTTTGTAAGAGATTGCCAAGATATGTTCAAAGGAAACTATTCAATTTTACATTCTCATCAGCAAAGTATGAGAGTGACAGTTGTTCTATGTCTTTGACAGAACTTACTACTTTTTGCTTTAGACTTAATTGATGTAGAATAGTATGTAAATGGCATTAATTTTTTTATTAAGAGTGCATTATGTTCCACATCTCCTCATGGTTTTATTTGATATACATATCTACATACATACTGTATGATCAAGTTTTTTGCTCACCATTCATCATGAATTGATTATTTGCTTATTATTAGGTTTGGAAAATTCTTTATATATTCTGGTTACAGTTATTTATTAGATATGTTTCACAGATTTTTTTTCCTACTCTGTGGCTTACCTCTTAATTTCCTTAACATTGAAGTTCCTAAAGACTTATTAAGTATCTAATAAGTTTTTGCACAACCTAGTGTGACAGATTTTTTCCTATGAATTACTTACTTTATTTATTTTGCCAGGCCTGGGCTTGAACTCAGGGCCTGGGCACTGTCTCTGAGCTTCTTTTTGCTCAAGGCTAGCACTCGGCCACTTAATCCACAGCACCTCTTCCAGTTTTTTTCTAATTATGTGGTACTGAGGAATTAAACCCAGGACTTCATGAATGGTAGGCAAGCACTCTACCACTAAGCCACATTCCCAGGCCTATAAATTTTATTTTTATGGTTATGTTTAGGCGTTTATCGATTTTCATGCAATTTTAATAGGGCAAAAACAAGGATTAAATTTCATATGCTGGAAGATTGTATAGGTTTGGTACTGCTTAGTTCTTAAAAGCTTAGAAGAATTCTGTGATTAATTTTTTTTTACTGAAAGGTTTAAAACTTCATATCTAATATGCTTATTAACTGCAATTAGTACAAGCTAAAATTAAATTTTGATCAAGGGCTTTTGTAGTTCACATCTTTTCAGAAAACTTTCATCCACATCATCAATTATGAGAATAAATTTGCTCCATATTCCATCGCCTTTTCGTGTCTATGGGGTTTGTACTTTTGTCTCATTGATGATATGGGTGACTTGTGCATGCTTACATGTGGTTTGTCTCATAAGGGTTTGTGGACTGAAGACTTAGTCTTCAGCTTGATGATGACTTTAGCTCACTGGGCCTTAAAGACATGGGGTGTCTGTTGTGAAAGGTACTAAGGACACTCTCATAGTACTTAAGGACGTGTTGGCAACAACTGAACTTCTCTGGCTTCCCTGAGCTGTGATCTCAGGTTCTCATGAACATCGTGCCTTTGTCACCTGTTATGCTATGTTCACAATTTGAAGTTTTAGCTTCTAAATGTATGAAACCTCTTTATCAACTTACCAAACTTCAAGAATTGCACTTTACAACAAAAGTGAACTAATATACTGTCTTTTCTACTGTTTGGTCAGTCTGTCAAGACATTTGTCAATTTTGTTGAGTTATTCCTAGTGAAGTAGATATTGATATTCTCAATTTTCACTACTTTTTTTATTTTTACTGTTCTGTTCCATATATTCATTTTTGTATCTTTTCTATGTTTTTTTACTTAACTTGATTTTTATTTAATTTGTTCTTCTCTTTCTAGGCTCATATGAAAGAATATTACTGATTTACAATTCTCAGGATTCATTTCCTAACATGCACAATTAATGCAATCTATTTATCTTTCAGTATCATTTTGGCATCACTACACAATTTTTGAAAAATCTTTTTAAAAATTTAACTTAAAGTATTTTCCATCATACCATAAACAAAATACCACTCCAAAACGAACTAAATATTTAAATCAGAAGATCTTAAAGTGTAAAATTATTGGAACCCAATGATTCAGAGATAAAGGTTAACAATGGCCAAGCCATGATATTTTTTCAAGAATATGATCAAAAAGGATTGGAAATGAAAGGGAAAACCAACATGTGGGTTTACATCAAACATAAAAACTTTTGCATAACTAAGGAATCATCAGAAAAAGCAAAAACCTATGTGACAGGAGAAAAAAATGTAAACCATGTATTTGCTAAGAGATCACATAGGAATAATTCTAAACAGAACAAAGGAACTCCATTTAAAAATGGGCATTCATCAAAATATATACAAAAAGGCAACTTAAAATATTCACTATGACTAATCATCAGAGAAAAAAGATTAAAACTAAAATGAAAACACAACTCATCTATTATTAAGGTTACTATAAAAAAGAACACTATTGACAAAAAATCTAGACAAAAGGAAACTTGCTCACTTAAATAACTATAAATAGTATGCCTTTTGGAGGTTTTCCATAATATTAAAAAATCAGCAATACCACTTCTGCATAAAAGTCAAAGGAAGAAGAGATAGTAGTAGGAGAAAAACAAAGGAAGGGTAACAATGTGCAACAAGAAGTGTACTCATTACCTTACCCATGTAACTGTAACTGTAACCCCTCTGTATAGCATCTTTACAATAAAATTGTAAAAATCAGAGGAAGATAAGAAAACACCATCACAATCTTATCTTAAAACACTGATATATATGGTAAAAGGCAAGAAGTTGTCAAGCAGTCTTGGTTAACTGCTGTCTGGTAGATCCTTATCTCAGTTCCTGTCAGAGTCTTATCTGTGTAAAGGAAATTGCACTGGCTGTTGGGACAATCTGCACTGGTGGCTGAGGAAATTCCCTTTGCTCAATCTCTATTTGTTACACAAAATGCTTATCTACCAGACTTGGGATCCTGAAAGGGAGTCAGTTTGGTTCCCAAGAAATGAATGTTCCTGCTTCAGGGCACAGTTTCATCACTGGATTATCTGCCTGCAAGGCTCTGCTAGACTTGGGAGGTATAAGGCAATGACTGCAGACACCTAGGCACTATCCTATGGTCCTGAGAGAGGACAAGGTAAAAGTTGGTAGTTAGCAATCTGTTGAAAACACCTTAAGACACTCTTTCCTGAGTATTTGCGACCCCAAGGAGGGAGAATTATTAGGTTTGAGAGAAGTATTATTTAAATGAGTAAAATATAAATACATGTAGATTTGGGCAGGAATCTGACCCAATGTTTAAGGAAAAAGAGATAGATATGAAAGGAAGGTGAAGATGCCAAGCTTTACCATGATTTAACAAATCAACATCCATCTGTAGGCCCAAGTAGAGTCAGTGTTTTTAGTCATTAAACCATTTCCAGCTGACTTTTGCATATGTATTTTGCATATAGTTTCATGTAACTGGACATTTAATTTTTAGTTTTCTCAACACCATTTTTTTTTCTGATCCTGGGGACTGAATTCTAGGCCCGGGCACTGTTCCTAAACTTCTTTTTGTTCAAGGCTTGCACACTTGAGCCACAGTTCCACTTCTGGCTTTTTTGAGTGGTTTATTGGCGATAGGAGTCTCACAGACTTTCCTGCTCAAACCAGCTTTGAACCTTGATCCTCAGATCTTTGCCTCCTCAATAGGTAGGATTACAGGTTTGAGCCACCCTAGCACCAGACTCAACGTTTCTTTCTTTTTTTAAAAAAAAATTAATTAACTAGGAGAAAAGCACCAAATTGTAATACCCAAGCACTTCTTCATATGTCTGTAAAATAATATACAGACTGAAAAGAATCCTACAGATAAGGAAACAAAGGACCTTTTCTTAATGTCTTATTGTTTTTAGAAGATTCTGTATTCTTTATCACATATATGGTATATACACATGCACATCTGAGGGAAGGTGAGAGGAGGGCACAGAATCAGTGGAAAGCAGATGAAAAAGTAGAGGAGGGGCCTATCAGCTGGACTGAACACTGGTGAAAGTGAACTAAGTAACCCAAGGGCAGTGATGGGAAGGAGGGAATGAGAGAGAAAGAGGGAACAGCTGATACTAAGCAAAAGGAAAGAAATGTACATATCAGCTGATCTGGAAGAAAAAGTTTTACTGTCAATGTTCATAATGTTAAACCTTTTTCTTATGTAAAGTTGAAGTTTTTGTATATTTCTTTATTCATAAATTTTGTAGATTAGAATAATGATGCTTATCATTGGGAATATTAAAATATGTTTCTGATTACCTAAGTATAACTACACCATAATACTGTGAAATTTTTGTAACTATTTAAAGTCAAGAAAGAAGTCTTTGAAATTTTTTAAAAAACTAATTTATTATTAATTTATTTTTATTGTAAAGAGAGATTATAGTTACATAAGGCAATGAGTACATTTCCTTTTGAACAGGTTATCCTTTCCCTCATTTTTCCTACTTCTCCACACCAACTCCACCCCCCTCAAATTGTAACGTTCATTTCCAACATAATGTCTAGTGAGTATCATTGTGAACCTTTCCCGCTAACTTAAAACAACTAGACAGCAACATGATTCAAAATGGTTTTCTTCTGTATATCCTGGTTGAGATCATTTGTGTATCAGTGCATGAATTTAGAGATTTCAAGACATTTGGAAGAGATGTGGAACTTATTTTAAAATTTATTTTGGTTTAGTTTTCTTAATGTTTATTAGCATACCTTTTAAGTTCACTGGACTTTTCTACTATAGTGTCTAATTAACACTGAAGCCTACAGAGTAAATTTTTTACATCATTGTATTCAGTAGCTCTTTATTTTTATCTTGAATATTTTAATGATGAAGTTAGCTCTTTTCTATATCTTCCATTTCTCCATAATTGTGTTCACTTTTTCACTTAAACGCTTCAATTTATTTTTTTAGCATTACCTGTATCATTTCTCTTTCTATCACCAGATTTAATCCTACTTATGGGTTGCATTTCTGTGCTATTTTAAATATGTACTTTCAAAATTAGCTGCCACAGAGTATGAATTCACATGAATTTTAGACTTTATAAATACTGCTGTTAACCTTAGTAGTACAATAAATTATTGCAGACCAGTCTTATCTTTCAGGATTATCTTTATGTTTGGCTAGTTATATAGTCTCTGCCCTAGAGATTGACTAACCCAATTATCCAGACTAATGACTCTCTAAACATCTCTATGTAGTGCCCCAAGGGCTCAGTGAAATCTTTCTTACTATGCTGGTAGAAAGTCAAATGCAGGCCTATGAGATTTATAAAATGATCATTTCATGCTTTATATCTTACAAACTTTGGAAAAAGTCAGTAAGTTATATATACATATAGAAAGATAGATAGATAGATACCCAATTTACATTATTTACATTGAAACCAGTGCACAACTTCATCCTTAAGCAGATTTTTAGAGCTCTTTCTTGTACAGGAACAACCTGAATGAAAGTGCTCCCCAAGACCTATTGATATGGTCTCCTTGAGGCTCATATTTCTGTTTACTTCATGTACCAGACAACTAATTTCTGTTTGGGTTCTCTCGTCCAGTGTACTTAGAGTCCTGCCTCCAAACAAAAAGCTCTTGTGATTATAGTATTTACATTGTATATTTTCCCTTCTTAGTCAGTTCATGATCCTGAACTATGTGTTTGTCCATGTGAAAACAAGACTTTTTATAGGCTTTGCACTATTTCCTGTTTGGTAGGGTAGAAAGCTTATTTACCTTCTTCTGGATGAGAGGTTTAGCCCATCATATGTACTTATGACTTAGAATGCTTAATTCAATATACAGTGTCTTTGCCATAAAAGTAAGTTAAAAAATAATTGGTTCATTGATTCATGATTGATAAAGATTTTGATTTTATGATTAGCAATAAAATAAAAACAAATTTTATAAATTATCCTATAACTCTCAGGCCCCAGTTTTAATGTGGTTAAATTTATTAAAGTATTGTCCTAGCTTCAAATATATGTACTTCAAAACACAGGACATTATTAAACTCATAGATCCTGTTTCCATATCCTTCCCAACCATACGTAGCTTATCTGATTTAAAAGAGTGGGAGTGGACCTCAAAAGATTCAAGTGTTTGGGCTGAGATGAGCCAAGATATAATAGCTGGAAAAAAATAAAGATAGCTGAAACAGCACATTGTGTCCCAGAATAAAAGGTAATAAGCTTTACAAAGAGCAAACAAATGCTTTGTGACTGTGATTCTTTGGTGAAAGTTGGACAGGAAAAATGAAAGGGCTCAAGAGACAAGGACAGATGCATCCCATTTCTATTCTATCAGGCTTTGTCTACATGTCCCCTCACTTTTTCAAGGGCATCTCACCATGCCTTTTCTTTCTAGTCATGTATTACTGGCATCTGAACACCATGTTCTATGCTATGGCTTTCTGTAAGACCAGGGACATAATGTAATAAGTGATCTGGTGTTCAAGTAAAGCTTAAACACTTCACAGCCTAGTTAGTGAATTTATTTCTTGGTATAACTCCAAAAAACAAATTTAATTATAAGAAAATTATCAATAATATGCCACCTGTTTGAAGGCTATTATTTAAAGTCTAAATGTTTGAGATGAGCAGTCTTAGCAGTACACGTGGAGGTAATCTGAAATATGACTAAAGTGTAATTATCATCTCTCCCAGACTTCTGCTTTCTTCTTCCTTTACATGTCTTCGTTCTCCAAGCCATTTGGAATCAAGCTGCAGAGCCTTTTGGAGCAAGGTGTAAGAGTGGACAAAGTGGACGCTCCTTTTACGACAGTTGTCATGGTAGCAGAAATTGAAGGTTCAATTTTTTTCAGATTGTACCTTTTCTATTAACAGAAAAAAGCATATTTGTTTCTGACTATAAGAGAAAAGAAAAGGCTTTTCTTTTATGGAACATAATATTCTACTTGAATACAGACTATATACAATAAGACTTTCAAAAATCTTATTTAAAAATGATGTCTGGCAGGTGAAAAGTGTAATATAACAATGCCTGACAAGCAAAAAAGAATACATATTGGGGAAAAACACTCACGGAACAACATTCCCTAATTTGGTCATAATCATCTGTTTTTATGTGAAGGTGTGTGAGCTTTGAAATCTGAAAACCCTCATTAAACTAAACAGGCTTTCAAAAAGGCTCAGAGGCATGTAAACTCAGCTGGAGCTTATTACACGATCAGTTCCGTGTTTCTCAGAGGCTTTGTGGTTGTGAGCACAAACATCTGAGATAAGTGATTTCAAGTTCTCTCCAAGTTCGATTCTAACAAAACTGGCCACTGTGAAAATACAGCCAACAATCCCGGCACTGGTCCTAAGCTCTTTAATTCTACCCTAAGCTGGAAACCTCTGAGCTACTGTGTGTATCATTTGGTATTTTTGACCACAGAGCACAATTTACTGTTACATTTCACTATAAATTCATGGCTGGCCTGACAATGTGCTCCAGAGTAGAATAAGTACATGTTTTAATGAGTCGTTGAATGTGACCTGGCCAACGGGAAATCTGAGGAACAAAGGCTGCTTTTAGTTGAGGCCAATCACAAAGGGCAAGGAACAAGCAATACTGGAAATAAATTAATCCATGACTCAGTCAAGTGGAAAACATAAAGAGAAAAAAAATGAGACATATGGACCACATTGGAAATGAAAATACTCTGTTAGTTTACTTTTGAAAAAAAGGTGTGGATTCAATGAACATGATGAAATTATTCTGATCACAATGGAATACAGCAAACTGTAAGTTGAATACTGCAATTTTCTCCCTGATGGTTCCTGAGTCATTTGCCAAAACCTTTTTCTGTTCACAGTATTAGTGCAATGACTTGTCATCTCTAATCAACAAAGAAATTTAAAACAGAGGCATTACTTCATAACTTGGTCAAAACACCCCCTAGGCTGTTACTAGAGAATGTAAAGGATAACATTAGGAAGAATCATTGAAACATGGGGAGAAAATGAGCCTCCACCTCCTTGCTAGAGTTATTCCTGAGTGGTTCTAGCATTCAGCTGCAAATAGGAAGGAAAAGATAAGCAGCTGAAGATTGTTCAGAAAGCAGTGATCAAAGGATGAATGAATGCATTGATCAACTGGATCATAGGACAAATCAACACGGCAAACACAGACTTGGATTACAAGCTTTTACCTTAGAAGTCAAACCATCCACTTTATAGTCATGATCCAACTCCTTAAAAAGATTATCTACTTGCTTGGTAAGAAATGTACGCATTATCCTGCCCATCTAATTGTAACTCCTCTGTACAGTATGTTCACAAATAAAATTAAATTAAAAAAATTAAAAAAAGATTATCTACTCAATCATAATTTTAAGTATATTAGTGAATAAAGAAAGATTTAGTGACGTGGAGTTGATATGTTCATAAAAAAATGAAATTTACTACAAGCATAAACATTAAAGTTTTAGAGTTAAATGTACAAATAAAAGGAAATAATGTAAATAACTTGTAATCTGGACCATTTGAAGATATATTTGTAAAATTTTATTCAAATGTGTGGTTTGTTTTAATATCACACAAAAGGAACACACGAAAAGAATTCCTCATTGTGACTCTATATACACACACACACACACACACACATATATATATACACAAATATGCGAATACACACACATATATATGGGGATATTTCTGAATGTAATCATAGGAAGTAGAAACCAAGAAATGTTTAAAACTTTTTTTCTCATTCCCCTTCTCCACTTTATGCCACTTCCCCAACATCATCACTGCTGCACAATGAATACATGCTGTGATACACAACTGAAAACTACCACTGATAATAAGGATTTTCTCTTTCCTGGTGGCAAACTTTTAGATAGATTCATAGTTAAATTCCTAGGCCCTCATTACAAAAGATCTTTTAAACTCATTAAACTATATCTGTATTACCTGGCTTTGAAAAGGTCTATTTTAAAAGCCTTTGAAAACTGTCAGCTTGGCATGACCAAAACCAAGAGATAGCTATCATACTGATGTAAGAAGATTCATAATACATTTTCCAAGCCAGGTAATGCACAGAAAGTTGAATACAGGCCAGAAACACAACACATTGTCCATTTTACTTTGTTGTTTCTGGGTTTTGGCACATGGTCCAACTCCAGACAACACTGGCAAACAAAGAGACCCTGGACTGTCTATCTCTGAAGTTCCTGCTCTCATAGGAGCACCTGCTTCCAACACAGTGCTTCCTTCTGTAAGGGATACTGTCACCAGGTGTCTATCAGCTTCCCAGATCTTCAAAATCCAAGTAAAGAAACACAGAAGTCAGTCAACTGAGTCTCTTCCCTTTACCGTGTTGCCAATAAAGAAAATGCTGTGTTTTTCCATTAATGTTTTCCTAAAGTCAAATCTACCACTGGTCCATGGAATCATTTCTGCCTAGATTTTTCTTTTTCTGAATTCAAAATCTCATTAAAATCATTATCAATCGTAATTCCAAATTTGTGCTTTACTTTAGCTATTACATTCTATTTGTATTTGTAATGAATAAATTAATTAACCTGGAAAAATATAACGAGTTATAAATAAAACAAGAGTAAATCTCATTCAAGAGGTCAGTGTAGGATTTTTGAAATTAAAGTTTAGATTAAATGTGAAATGGTAGATTTTTAGCTATAAATTTCTAAATCAATTATAAGGCATAGAAACATGATACATTTGTTTAATCCTTCAGAAATGAAAGTATATTGATCAATATAAGTATATCAACATTTTATATTAAATAGGACTAAAGAAGCCCAATAACATACACGATTATCTTTATGGCAATAGATAGCAGATGTGACTTGGAATGATACTTAATTCTTGACCCATATAACACACATTTCTGCTCTTAGGAGAGATACATACAAACATATTGTGGAATAGTCATTCATTCACTCAATGAATACTAACTAAATACTTAAACATTGTGTCTCAAAATGATGATAAATAAAACCAGAGGGGCTGGGAAGGTGGCTCAGTGGTAGAGAACATGCCTGAGGCCCTGGGTTAGATTCCTCAGCATCACATAAGCAAAAAGAAAAAAGCCAGAAGTGGCACTGTGGCTCAAGTGGTAGAGCGCTAGCCTTGAGCTGA